>NW_026067993.1:2291326-2364616 GCF_014885135.2 Alexandromys fortis
AAAAAAAAAAAAAAAAAAAAAAAAAAAAAAAAAAAAAAACATATCATCTGTCTGTGCGGCAGCAAGCCCGCTTGGAATAAGCAAGATCTGTGCGTTCAGCTAGAAAGCACCTTCTTGTGCTCGCTGTCAAAATACTTCTGTATTAAACTTCTGGGATATGTGACTAACGCGCCTGGAACCTTTTCGAGCAGCTGGATTATTTATTTTAGGGAGGGGAGTGCTGCCGCTGCAGCTGCTGGGGGTGGCTGCTGACAGAGGGAAAGGAGAAAAAGAAGAGGAGGGAGGAGAAGAGAGCAGCAAGGGCTTGCAAGGGGTGGGCCCTGAGGTCTCACAGCAGCATCAGGGGCCCGCCTGCCACACTTCATTATCGGGAGCAGGAGAAGGAACTGAGCCAGGCAAGAAAGAACAGGAAAGGAAAAGCATATAAAGACAGGCAGGGCACATTCCCCAGAGGTATAGTTGCCTAACAGTTCCTAAAAAGACAGAAATTAAGAAAGAAAAAAAAAAGCAAAACAAAACATAACACACATACCCCAGAGTAATCTTAGAACGGTTCTTCTCCAAAATTCCACAGTAACAGCTCCCCACAGCTTTTAGAAGCAAAGCCCCAAACACTGTAAGCAGGCCCTGGAGAACTCAGGGACTGAAGGCAGATGCCTCACCTCCACAAGCCTTCCAGGCTGGGCCTGCCAGTCCCAAATTCCGCTCCCTATCTTCATGACTCTGCTACACCCTTTGACTTCCACGCTTCTCTTCTGTTTATGAAACTACTAGAGATGTCACCCCTCGCAGCTGCAGGGGCAGAGCACCTGGCTCTGCCAAGGCACTGAAGACTTTGCAGCCTGACTCCAGGGATGCTTGGAGGGCACCTGTTCACCTCCCTCTGACCACTCACAAGGTCCTTCCCCAAAAGCCAGGCTCCCAGGAACACTCCCAAAAGTTACCTCAAGGCCTATATCCACAGGCAGTCAGCAAACACATGCCCACAGGGAAGCATTCTTCTTAAGTGCTCCTAGGCGAATCTTAAAATGTAAGAAAACAAACAAACAAACAAAAACCCTTAAAAACAATATAAAATGGAAAGGCTACAGATTCAATTCTTGCTAAGTCTCCAGTGTCGGCTCTCCATCCATAACTGCCTGCTCTTTTCTCCCAATCCAGCTATACTACCCAATGCTGCTTGCTCTTGGCCAGAAGTTAGAAAATGAGGAAGGACTGGGGCACTAACGGGGGAAGGGAATTGCAGCCAATAGAAAACAGAGGAGTGCAGCAGGTACACACTCCGAAGGTGAACTTTTGTAACCTGGCAGTGCGAGCACACTGAAATCATCTGCTCGCTGTGTAGTTGCTGTTGTCTTTGGAGTCACCGCGCCACTAATTGGAGTGGAGTGGGAGGGAAGGCAGAGGGGAAGGCAGGATTGGGAAAGCGATCAGGACGCTCAAAGAATGACGGACCCACCGCCTCAGCTCTGCCTTGGCAACCTTCTTCAGTGAAGGATCTGTGCAGAATTAGTGGCAAAGGAAGGTTTCAGAAAGCGATTTTCACTTTCTTTCCACAAACCCCACCTCCCTTCCTCACCTCGGACCCACTTAGGTTCACATTTTACATCACTTAAGGGAAAGGGCTTCTGGAGGCGAATGCTGTATGGTCTAGAGGATTTCCTAGCCTCCTTCCGTTTCTGAGATCCCACAGTTCCCCTCTCCACTGTCCAGTCTTCCTTTGACCGTGGAAGTGGTTCTTGGCCCCAGACCCACCCTCGTTCTTTTCTTTCTTTTATTTCTCTTATAAAGAAAACATTTAATTGGGGCTTGCTTACAGTTCAGAGGTTTAGTCCATTATTAGCGCGACAGGAAGCATGGTGGCACACAGGCAGACACGCAGGAGGAGCTGAGAGTTTTACATCCAGGTCACAGGAAGAGAGAGTGGCACACCCTCATACTTACTCCAAGGTTCCTTGACCCTCTCTTCTCATCTCCTGTCTCTCTCATGAACCAGTATTTCTATCAACCATGCCTTCTTCAAAGGTAGTAAAGCCCTGGAAGGGGTAACCCCTCGAAAAATGCATTGCCTACTTGTCCAGTACTATACCACTGAGCTACATTCCTGCCCCCTTTGCACTTTTTATTTTAAGACTGGCTCATTACCATCTCAAGATGACCTTGAACTCACTCAGTAGTCCAAGCAGGCCTTGAACTTGCAACCCTCCTGCCTCCACCTTCAAGGAGCTGGGATTACAGGCCTGCACTAACTGTCTTTTTAAATAAAGGATAATAAACACCTACTAATATGCACCTTACCTTCCATGGCCCTTATGTCCTCGGAGGAGAGACTTAACATGCCCGTCTGATCGCTACGGTAAGTCCATAGTGACCAGCAACAATACTCCAGACAGACCTCAAGTAGCTCAGAAGACTATGAAAGGCTCCCTAGATAATGACCCTGGCACACAGTAGACACTCTCACACACAAAGAAGCCTGTTAAAGGAATGAACAAATATGCAAATGAAGATTAAATGCATGGAGACTCATTAGACAAGGGATAAAGATTGGTAAGACAGAGACTCATTAGACAATGGCCAAAGAAGAGGTAAGACAGAGACTCATTAGAGAATTGGCTAAAGAAGTAAGACAGAGACTCATTAGACGACAATGCTTGAAGAAGAGGTAAGCCTGGGCAGACAGAAATCCAAGAAAGCAAATGATAGCTCAGGGTTGAGGGTCACAGCTATAGAAGTGGGAAATGAGCGGTGTGCCCAGAAGCCTGGAACAAAGGAGAAACGCTATCAGTCCCAGATTAGGAGAGAACGTCATAAACTACCAGCAGTTTCTATGCAGTAGACTCTGAACTCTTTAGAGCCTGTTCATAGCTATAACTCATCTACACCTTATAGAAACCCTATGTCCAGGATACAGGAGACCCAATGGTGGCATCAGCAGGTGAGATGCAAGTTGGTTCCAGAGCAGCCTGCTACAGAAACTGGCTCTTATGACCCCCTCTGTAGATATCATGAGTTTAGCTGGGAGGCAAGACTAGAGGAGGTTCTGTCCCACGTGCACAAGGAAGCAGCGGAAGGAACTGGGAGCAAAGCATGATCAGGCTTAAGTAGAAGGAACAATTCAGGGTTTGTATTTAAAACAGACAGGAGTTGGTGAACACACCGAAACCTAGATGGTAACCAGACCCTAATGCCACCCCCACCTCGACTCAAAACACTCAGAAGTCACTCTTGCACCAAAACGTATTTGGTCCGACAGCGCATGTGCTAATTTATTTTCTGTGTATTCTCACTCTAAAATTGGATATGTTTTTTATTGGAATAGTTTGTTCCCATCTGGTTTCTGGGCCAAGGATTCCATGGAATCTGCCATGGAGGAACAGCATGGCTTCAGCCAGCAGTGAATGGGCTCTCAGTCTGGCCAGAACACTCCAAGAGGCAGCATTGTACATGTACTGAATAGTCACAAAAATAGCTCCGCTAAAGGACACTGTGAGAATGGACGTGTTTTTCCCGTTCTCTCTCTGCCACTGCTCCGAAGACCTTGCAAGACGGTGTCACTGGAGAATGGAGAAGTGTCGAAGGGACTCAGTGGGCCTGGAATTGAGCGTGTGCAACTGCCACTTCGGCTTTGCATGTCATCCTGGACAAGTTTTAGGACTTGGTCTTCTCATCTGTAAAATGAGGCTGATTCTCACCTAGCATAATTTTCCCTGCTTGTGTAGACCATTTGTGTGTGTGTGTATGTGACTGTTTATATGTGAGTAAATATATGTTTGTATGTGAGTATGTATATGTGAGTGTGTGTAAAGTGAGCGTGTGTGTATGTACACATGAATATGAGTGTGTATGAGTGTGGGTAAGCATGTAAGTGTGAGTGTATAAGTATGTGAGGAGGAGCATGTGTGAGTGAATGTTTTCGAGTATGTGCGTGTACATGCACACTCGCACACACACAGGCTCACACAGAGACAGACAAGGTAAGAAGGTGTATCAAAAATATACAAGTACCATTTTAGTTGAGATACTGTTTTGTTTTGTCTTCAGTTCTTAACAGTGTTATATAAGGTAGGCTGAGAAGGTGGTTGCAGAGGGTCAGTTAAGACTTAACCACCTAGGGTCATATCGCCAAGTTAATTTCCACAAATGAAATGTACAGTAGCTACCCACCAAAGGGAGGATCACAGATAAATGTCCTTTCTTTTCCACATGTGTGTAAGTTCCAGTCTTATGCATGAGCTCATATGACATTTTTGTAGGTGAAGAACAGAGTGAGACTGCAGCCATCAACTCCAAGCTGCTTCACATCTCCCTAAAGCACAAGCCACTCTCCTTTATGAAACATATTTATTACATGTGTCAGTATGGCATGTGTGTAGGCATGCACATGGCTCTGTGGGCATATGGAGGTCACAAGCCAACTTTGAGTCATTTGCTTTCTCCTTTCACCTTTAATTGGATTCTAGGATCTTACCCTGATCCTCAAACTTGTATTGTGTGGCAAAATGAGCCTTTACCTACTGTGCCACCTTGCTGGCTCCTTTTCTTTTAATGTGTCTGTTTCCTTTGCTTAGAAGACTCAAGAGGGCAAGAATAAGCATATTGCACACTTCTCAGTCCTAGCACACAGCACAGCATCTGCCACATTCTAATACTAATTGAAGTTTCCTAAATTAAGAGGAATTATTTCAGTAGCAAACGTACTTAATATTCAACTATAACTAAACCATTGCTTTAATTATGAAGATATATAGGATTGTAAATATTACCAGTAGTTAAGAAAACCATATTTAAAGTTGGGGGCAAAATATGCAATCATTAAAAAGGTTACATGGATGGATGGATGGACGGATGGATAGACGGATGGACAGAGGGAGGGATGATAGAAGAATAATATACATGTATACACAGAGACATGTACGTACATATGTACATACATACATCCAGGGAGTGGTGTGGGAGAACTGTCTGTATTCTGTCAATCGTATTTTAAATAAACACTGATTGTCCAAGCAGGAAGTATAGGTGGGTCAACCAGACAGGAAGGAGAAGCGGGGTGATGAGAACAGGAGTATTCTGGGACACAGAAAGCTCCCTCCACAGTTCTGCCCAGACCACCAAAGAAGCAAGATGTGAGCTATCCCACTGAGAAAGGTACTGAGCCCTGTGGCTAACATAGATAAGAATAATGGGTTAATATAAGCAACAAGAGCTAATAAATAGCCAAAGCTAATGGGCCAATCAGTTTTATAACTTACAGAGGTCTCTGTGTGATTTCCTTTGGGGCTTGCTGGCTGTGGGGAACTGGGCAGGACATAAACCCCAACAAGTCAGTCCCCTAATGTTACGAGGGAGGGAGAGAAGGACTTTTTGTTCAAGTGCCAGGCATGACAACAGGTACCCATAGTCCCAGTTAATTATGGAGAGGAAGAGATGTCAAGACTGAGGCAGGACAATCACTTCATAACAGGAATAGAAAACTCACGTGGGTAACATAACAAGACCATGTCTTATAAGGGGAGAAGGGGGCTTGTAAAGAGAAGAATGGATGGCAGGGAGGGAAGGAGCTGGGAGAAAGTAGCAGTAAGAATAACCAGAATGCATTATCTAATTCAAGAAATTGCCAAAGGAACATATATAACCTTCTATGACGTTTGAGCCACTGACTGCCAACTGCTCCCTGGCATCCTCCAGTCCCGAGACGGGTACCACCACTTCAGCCCCATCCTCAACAACTGATTGTTTGTACTTCTATGTCCTCGTGTCCAATCCACACTAATTCTTAGCAACATTTCTTCAGTGACAACTCAAAGAACTATATTTCATTGACCATGTCTCAGAGCAGATGTCCCCAAATCTTCTTCGTCTAGTCCCTCTCATGTCCTGCTGGACTGTATTTGGGGATCTCTCTCTCCACACTGCCTAGAAGGTCTTTGAAGGCTGGTGACATCTCATCAACCACAATGTCTACCATGCCTCTATAAGTACAACTTCTTATTTATTTATTTATTTATTTATTTATTTATTTATTTATTTATTGCTTGTTTGCTTACTTGTTTGCTGTTTGTTTTGTTTTTCAAGACAGGGACTCTTTTTATTACCTCATAATCTTTCTATGCTTGATCATACAATGTTACATATGTCCCAGCGGCTATTCAGATTTACAGAGGATTTTCTTAGGGGCAGGAGAGATGGATCAAAGGTTAAAAGCACTGGCTGCTCTTCCAGAGATCCTAGGTTTGATCCCCACCACCTGGCCGCCCACAACTATCTGTAACTTCAGTATCTGAGTATCTGACGCTCTCTTCTGGCCTCTGCAGGCACCAAGCACACAGTGCTGCATTCAGGCAAACCAGCCACACACATAAAATATCTTTTAAGTTTTTAAAGAAGAAGAATGTTAAAGACATGTCAGTCGTCGATCACATCAAGGTTCTGGTTATTTATACAAACTGTACACACAGTCCTGCATGCACCTTTCTATGCTTCTCAGAGAGAGGGGGAGGCAGGGAAGAAGCAGAGCAGGCTAAAAAAACTTTCTTCCAAAATTTAACAATGATCATTAATGCAGAATGCATTGAGGGTAAATTTTGTCTTCTACTTTGTACTTTCCTACCCTGCTCAAAATCGCTATAGTGCTTGGAAAACATTTAAGTAATAAAACTGTCTAAAAATAAGAGAAAAAAGTAAAATGAGAAATAACCATAAAAACAAAAGAAAGAGGAAAAGCAATTAGTCCTCTGTGTACGACCAAGCATCTATAATCACAAATATCATTATCCATCCCAGACATATCCAGGTTAAATATGACACGCTGGAAAATGGTACCCATTCTTATTTCTTTTTTGTGGTACTTGGAATTGATTCCAAGGCCTAAAGAAGCTCTGTCACTTAGCAAAACCCTAGCCATGCAATGTTCTTTGAAACTGCCCCTGCTGCTTGTTTCCTGGCTTAGCTAAGATCCATTACTATAAATGAGGATGGTATGGAGACAGCTGTAGGCTTCTAGAACCTTCCCTCAGCGGAACAAAAGCTCTTGGATTCTCTTAGGAGTCCAATGAGAAAGAGAAGGTATGCCATGCCTTCCCACCACTTCCATGTGGCCTGCCATTTGCCACACCCTGCCCATCATCGTCAGGTCACATACCATACTCTACAGAAACTGTACTGCTAAACTTTGGTCCCACTGATGTCTCTATTTGGTCTCACTGATTCCTTAGCTGTTGCTAAGGCACAACTCAGGCAGAAAAATAGACACCCAATCCTTTTGAAATACTTGGTGCTTAATCACTATGCTGCCATAATGTCCACTTTGGCACTGCCTCAATGGTGACAGTATGTACTGTGGCTCAGTTTCAGGAAGACAATGAAAACAGTCCACCTATAGGACACAGTGGCCTTCTCCATCAGTTGTTAGCGCCACAAAGAATCAACCCACACATACTAGCACAGGACACCCCACATTGTCATGCCTATTAAACCAGGGCAGGTTTGAAGCAATAGCTAGACGCACTCAAGGTGAATTTTACTTTCTTTTTGAGTCCTAGTCTGCATTTACTGGCTTTTCTACACGAGAATTCACTATTTTCTTATTTAATAAAAAAGAAAAAGAGAAAAGGTCCCTTAGGAAGACATGTCAACAACAAGCCCCTTAAAAAGGCAACATCTCCCTCAGAGCTGAGGCCAGAGTTTCCTCAGAAGCACGGATGCAGGGAACGGGCTATAACTAGGTCACTGGATTTTGCTTCCTCACTGTAGACCTTTTGCACACGCTCACCAAAGCCTCCAAGAGCTCAGGAGGCTAACTCTGTACAACTGCTGAGATGAACTAAAAGCAGCACCGTCACTTGTGAAAACCACTCTGGAACGCTTCCCATATTCTTGGCACGGCAGAAGGTGCCAGAAGTAAGCAGAGGCCACCCCACCCTCCAGACGCGGGCAGTGGCAGACGCTCGAGGTACAATGTGATGAGTTCTCCACGTTCCCACTCAAAGCACTGTGTGGCTCTAGCGAGGGGAAGATTATTTCTAGCTGGGAGAATGACAGGTGGCTCCAGGACAGTCAGTGTTCCACCACCAGGAGACACCGGAACAAAGTCGGATGGGACAGATCCAAGGCCAGGGTACAGCTCTGCTGGCTGGCACCCAGGGCAGCAAAGGATGACCTTAATTCTGAAAAGAACACTCAGTGCCAGGCTAGGGACTTTGGGTATTTCCACAGCAACAAGGCAGACTGTCACCATACGCACAGTGTGTGCCCCAGGGAGTATGACAGTTGAGGAGGATCTTTATGTGTACCAGTAAATTAAAGATGTTGGAGGAAAAAGAGGAAGAGACTGTAAACAAATGTCGACCTTATTGTAAATGATCCATAATATGTTCTGGGGGAAAACTGTTGGGAATGACTGTTCCTCACAACTGGAAAAATACATCTTGTCAGAGTTGAAACTCTGGTGAGGAGGGAAGAAGATAATGGAGGGGACACTGGCAAAAGCCACCGCTCTGTCTTCAGGTGGCTCTCCCTGATCCAGTCCAGATGGTTCAGTCCCCTCCTTTAAGGCGACAAAGTTCAACATCTGTTCATGCCCATGCCTGTAGCATCTTTTCCACAGCCGTGGCCACCCGCAAAAACTCTCAGTAAGCAAATCCTACCCTTCGGTGGAATGATAACATCGTAAGATTGAGGGTTTGCTGCTTTCAAAATAGAAAGTCCACCACACCAAAAAAGGGATGCAAACAAGAAGCGGTTGTTCTTCCTAGGCAGGCAGGCTCCAGCCCAGCCCGTTCCGATCAGAACCCAGAGAAGGAAGCCTAACCATGTTGAGGGATGAAAAGCTACCAAGTGATTTTCACACGCAGCTAGGTAGGGAGGGATGGGGGAGTGGAAATGATCACAGGACAGTGAGAATGTGGGCGAACCAGAAGGGCTGACCATGAAGCATGAGCATCACAGGAACCCTGGGGGAAAACCAACTCACTTGCAAAATCTGTTTCCCTGGCATTCCCTGAAGAGTGAGCGTCTTGTCAAGACAATGTCAGGATCGGCTGGGCCTGTCAGCAGAAGCAGGAGTATCGTGGAAAGAGCACCACGCAAGGGTCTCCTGCAAACGGGGCCCGGAGCTAGCCTTGTCACATTCCACTCCACACCATGGCAGGGCAAAGGGAAAGCGAGCAAGCCCAATCTCCAGCCCTCTGTGTTGGAGCGTTGCAATTGGTAATTAAGATCCAGGACTGGAGAGGAGCTAGACAAGCAACAAGTAAACAAAGTCCACTATATTCCAAGGGGGTGCAAGCAGGTCCTCTCAACCTCTCTGAGCCTCAGTCTCCACATCTGCACAGTGGAAATGGCAATGTATGTCTTACGTGTTGCTGTTTTTTCCCCAAGATCTGGCATGATGTTAACATCACCGTGATTATCAAGCAAATAAATTAATATGAAAATTTGAAATTGCATTCCATGACAAGATTATCTGCTGAAAATAAAGATGCATGAAAACATGCAGGAGAAAAACAATAGACAGCTCATGTACATACATACATATGTCACTCACATAAACTAAAAACAGTCCTCTCTAACAGAAGAAGAAACTAATTCTCTCCTACAGGAGAATTAGTACATGAAAAGAAACCATTTATAAGTGAACTGATAGACAATAAATAGGGATTTTCCCCCCCACTGGCGCTTGTACCTCCCTATACAAATAAAGGTCTATTGCTATAAGAATTGATACAGTACCAAATGGCTAAGTGTTAAAATCAGTATTCAGCCAAAGCCAGTGCTGAACTCCATCACTGTCCCCATTTGAACTCTTATAAGAATAAACAGAAAGCTTCCTGACCCTGACCCGAGTTCCAGGGAATAGTACAGCTATTCCATTTAAATCACTAGATGTGAAATTCTTAAATAGACTTTTTCTTGAAAGATTTATAGCCTTTGGTAAATTTAAATAATTAAAAATTTAAAATACTCCTTAATGGTCATTCTGTTTAATGATTTCATCAAGCAGTCCTAAGACAATTATAATTATGATATAATCTAATCTCATAAAAAATATTGTCATTCTAATTCATATTTCATAATCACTTGATGGCTTCAAAAGAATATAATCTTCCGAGGAACTGAGTTCATGTAGTCTAAGATTTAGCTAGTCTAAATATATGTGAACCACCAATTTCTTTAATGCTTTAACTATTTCAAAATTGTTAATAAAGTGTTTTATCCATCAAATAGCTCACATGACCATCATAACATTTTACTCAGAATATTTATGTTAATATTTCAGCTGACTAATTAAAGCACATGAACACTTTTAAAAGATTTTCATTGCATATTGCATGCAAAATGCTCTCCTACATTCCGAGGTACGTATCTGGGTGTCAATAGCAACTCGCAAGTACTTGTACTTGTCTGTTCACATGGTTAATGTTTTTGTACTCACACAAAAGTGGTAGCATCTCTGATCATACACACACACAATGATTGCTATGCACAAATTCAAGCGACCAAAATGTTAATGGGGATGAGAGCCGGGCAGCTTTACCCTCTAAAGGCTGAAAGCAGATGTCTAAAAACAGGGCAGGTTTTATTCAAATGTTAAAGTAAAATCAGGGCACGCTTAAATTGGGTTACCTAACTGTATGGGTGTTCCGTGACTATGGAAAGGCAGCAAATACACCATGGAAGAGAGATCAAGGCGTATGTATCAAATACCTACAACCAACTAGACAGTCCAGCAAGACATCTAAAAGAGCTCACACCTCACACTAAAGACAAACGTGCACACAACCAACCACTACAATGTTCATGGAGTGCAGAGTGGGGAATGGGAGGGGTCAGAAAAATTTTCACAAGACTTCAAGCCCTAGACTTGCCCAGACTCATGAACAACTCAGAGAACGAATAATCCCTGACAGGATGTGGCAGGTGGCAGGTACATGAGAAAGCACACATTCCAACGCTCTCTTAACATGACTGAACCTCAGTTCTGGGAAGGCTAACATGGAGAACAACATGGTCACTACACCTAAGTTCCTGCAGCTGTACTAGAGAGCAAATGTATACAGAGTGCATCTAGCGGGGCATCCAGCACACGCTTCGGAAAAGTTCAGTACCGATAGTCTCTTTTCTGCTACTTTCCCAGGATGAATTCAGTCAATCCACACAGTAGGTGTGCTCAGACAACCCACATAGTAGGTGAGCTCAGACAACCCACACAGTAGGTGTACTCAGTCAACCCACACAGTAGGTGTACTCAGACAACCCACACAGTTGGTGAGCTCAGACAACCCACACAGTCGGAGGGCTCAGACAACCACAGTTCTATCACCTTTCGACTTGGTTCACAACTTCAACTTCATGCTGAACCAAAAACAAGCTCTCAAAGCAGCGAGTGAGGGAGCTGTAGCAGAAGCAATACTTACACAAACCACTCTAAGGTTTTCCAGTTCCCTTCCATAAGATAAGCAAGGCTTCCAGCAACTTCAGCTATCTGCGCTCTAATCTTTCATCTTGGAAGCATCATGTATAAGTAGGGTATAAGGACTTATCTTAGTTTACCAATGATTACACAGAGGAAAACCATATAGTGATTGACAATACAGCACGTTTAAGGTCTCCAGAGGTTTAAATGCCCATGTATGTCTGCTGAGGACATCAGCATGCATGCAGGAAGACAGCCCTATTTGGAGAGCTGTTTTAGAAAGGCCATATATCCTTCAGCTAACGACCTGCGGAAAGGCAGTGAAGGATTTCTCTCCCTTGTACCTGATGACATGGGATGCCGGTGCCTTCAGTTCTACGTCAGTCATCCTTCACCACACAATGACTCTGACAACCAACTCCACTTCTGAAGCCTCGGAGGCACAGGAAAAACACCGGTGATGACACCAGCAATGAATGGAATGGAATGGACACTCATGCTCCCAGATGCACGTGAACATTACATCGAGCTGATCACAGGCTGCCTTATACACTGATTAATGCAAGCCAGTTCCCATCAGGAAAATCCTTTATTTAAAGGGATACCTGGGCCCAAAGTAATAAACAACAGCCGCAAACAGCACTGAGACCATCAGACCGCTCCCATGCACCAAAGGCAGCACCTACCACACTGTAGCCTGCTTCTTCATGTCCATATAAGGGCAGCCTCGCTTGCTCTGGCTCTCACCTTTCTTTTGTAGTTCTGGAACGCATCATGTGCCAAGTTTAATTTCTTAAGAAAAGGTGGGCAGATATTTTTCCAGCTTAGTGTGGACTCACTTAAATTTACCAGACACTTTGTGTGAAAGCACCATGTATACAGACAGCTTTGGAGCGAGACCCTGTGAGGAGAAAAGTGAATTAAGCCACAGTCACTTTACGGGCATAGCTCACTGCATTGAGTGCAATGGAGGCACTGAGTGAAGGTGATCTATTGAGTGCTGCAATACCAAACTACTGTAAATGTTCTTTCCATGAAAGTCCTTAAAAACAGAATGCGTTTAAAAGGCAAACACCAGAACTGCTGTCCATAGTGAATGCACACACATACACACACACACACACACCTTACTAACATTATGCACTCTTTGTCATTTAGGATAACAAGATTACAGGTAACTCTTCCTTCCATCTTCCCTCCTCTCATTCCCTTTCCAGCTCCTTCTACGTCCACTGGGAGGAAAGGGGTATAGGTGGCAAAGTTTCTAAAAGAATTAACTACATGTATATCTTTGAAGAGCACCAATAAAGGTCATTTTGAATAAAAAAAAAACACACAGTAATGTTCCAGGGGCAGAAATTGAGAGTAAATGAAAAGGGAAGAAGCATGCTCAGAATTCTGAGTTCTTATATTGTACATAAATAACATACCATCCTTCACTAGAAGATGCGTGAAAAGGCGCATATGTGTATATGTGTGTGTGTCCATGTGGGTGCATGCATGTGCACCCATCCACACACACATGCACAGGTGAGACTAGATCTTTTATAATATGACTCATGCACGGGATCCTGTTTGGATGTATTATATGCTCAGGAAAACTGGACAATTTCCAAGAGACTGACATTCATCTCGCAGAGCCTCGGAAAGTAAAACACCACAGAATACATGCTGACAGGGCTACAGAGGTGGCTCGTTATTTAAGAGCACTGGCTGCTCTGTCAAAGCAGTCCCAGCACCACACGGCAGCTTCCAAACCACCAGTCACTCCAGTTCCAGGAACCCAATGCCCTCTTCTGGCTCTCCTGGGCACAAGGCACATGTCTGCTACACAGATATACATGTAGGCAAACACTCAAGCACATGAAATTAAAAGAGGAGTAGGGGACACCACACACACACACACACACACACATGCTGCACAGGAGAAGAGGAATGGCACTAAGGAAACCAAGAGCAGAGTGCAGCAGACATCACCAACTGAACAGCAGGATCAGCCAGCGTATGAGGTGCTGCTGAAACTACAGCCAACTCTAGGTGCTCATCCTCGGCAGCACACAGCTAAGCTTAACCCACGTACCTATGTCTATTATTACATCTGTCTACATATTATCATGTGTTACATATCATATAGTGTGTTATATATAATTATAGATAGATATAATATGTCTATATCATACTATATATTCCTCTGTGCCTATCTTAGGTGACTCTGGGCAGCATGAGAGAAGGTGAAACACGTCTATCTGTGTGCACCTGCTCTGGGTGGTGAACAGCAGTAGTAAAAGCATATTCAGTGACTCATGGTTAAGCCTTACATCCTTAGGAAGGCCAAGGAGTTACTTATACAAGTCTGAGTGAGTATGTTTATTGATTTTTGTTTTATACTAAAAGTAAGAATCTGTTGTTTAAAACATCTACATGTAGGAGGCAGAATCAAAGCACAAAGATTTCAACAAAACTAAAGGAAGGCTAAGAGCTTCACACTCAGGAGCACTTCTATGGAGCAGGCTGTGGGGTGCAGGTACACATTCATGCCTTAAACAGATCATCTGCCTGCAGAGAGCTCCACTTGGAAAGAATTTAAGAGAAGATAATAAATTAGGGAGACACAAGGAGTCTCTGCACGGCAGTGCCATCACCTACAAGTTTACCTTTACAGACCAGAGGATGAATGTCCTTTAGTCAGGGAGCAATGGCAAATTTTTGTTCCTAACAGACCTGAGAAATTCAAGTATAAACAGTGATACATATTTGTAGTCCCAACACTCAGGAAGGAGAGACACTATGTCCTAAGTTCTAAGATTCTGCGGCACCATAGGGAGTTCAAGGCCAGCCTGACCACATAGGAAAGCCTGACTCATGAAACCAAGAGTCAAGGATGCAGCTCAACGCTGGACTTCTTATCTAGCATTTGCCTGGTCTAAACCATCTCCACTATCACCACCACCTTGACTAAGAGCACCACAGCCTCCACCACCAACATCACCACTATCACCTCTACTACCTCGACCACCACCTCCACCACCACCACCTCCTCCACCTCCACTACCACTACCATCACCTCCACCACTATCATCACCAACTCCACCACCATCACCATCACCATCATCACTACCACCACACATATGGGATGGGGCAGGGAGAGATCCAGAGAGATCAATTCATAGCAAATATTCTGAGACGTTCTACAGCAAAGAAAGACGGTCTCAATTTGCTTAAGTAAACATTTTTCCAAATATGCCTTTCACAAACTGACCCCCCTTTTCATGGGGTACTGATAAACAACATCAAGAAGATTAACAGCATGTGCAAAGACCTTCACCTTATGGGGGAACTATTTTTCTTTAAGAAACAGTAAAGCTTATGCTTTCTATAAAAATTTTAAATGTCTTGATTCTTCGAGGTCAAAAAATTTATGTATCTGGAATTTCTTATTGCCAATATTCTGGAGGAAAGATACTTCTAGTCCCCAACTACAGACACGTAAACAGCTCAGTCCACCACTTCCCCTACCTACCTAACTCACACAGATCATCAAGCCCCCAAATTTCTCTGGTCAGCTTCTCACCCTGTGTGGCTATAGGTGTCCTATGGGCAAAGGCCCCACCGAAACAGCAATTGGCACAAAAGGGTACAGTTGGGACTTAGCACAAGGCAGGAGTAAAAGACACTAGAGTCTCATTGCTGTTGAAGATCCATGCAACCAAGTTCCCCAAATGACACAGGAAGGCCGCTAAGGGGGAAGGCAAGGGCAATCCGAAACCAGTCTTTGTGCCACACTCCCTCCTGTTAATAAAGTTACCAGGAAGGGAGGGAGGGAGGGCGCGATGAAGGGAGGGAGGGGGAAGGACGGGAGAGATCAAAGAGGCAGACTTGGAAAAGGTCAAGTATGCTTAATTGATATAAAGCGAGTTCAGCTTTCATCTGATTCCTGACATCATCAAACCAGGAACAGATTCTCTGCTAATTTCCCCTCTGCCTCATCACTGTCCTTCCTCCCACCTAGTCAGAGCTCGTGTTAAAATGTGGTAACAGTAACCGGGGATGTGGTAAGCACTGGTCATCCCAGCTTACTGGGATGCCAAGGTGGAAGGATGACTTGAGCTCAGGATGTCTAAACCAGCCTGCGCAACAGGGCAGGGACATGCCCCCACCTGAAAAAAAGTAAAAGAATAAAAAAGTAATGACCAATTTCAGACAATATGGGCAAAGATGTTTTCACAGTTAATCTTACGGGAACATAAGTTATCATTTGGAAAAAGAAGCTAAACTTAGATCAACTTGAAACTGTATACACTGACCCCAAACTAATCAGATCTGCAGGTAAAAAGTCAAACTTTTTGGTTAGGAGGAGACACCAAGAGGGATGCAGGAAAGCTCACATCTGTAAACCAAACACTAGAAAGGCTTCAGTACTTACGACGTTCACTGGAGTTTGGATTCCAAGCTAACCTGCTCTAAGGGATGAAACTGTGACTTGACAATATAGTGATAGTGGCAATAATAATAGCAAGCAAGGTATAGACAATTCACAAAACTGAAAATCATAAAATAAATGATCACTGAGACACAGAGTAAAGATGTCCGGGTTTACGTATACCAGGGTACCGGCAACTCCAAACTATTTCTCATCCATCTGGTTGGCAACAAGTTAAAGTTCGACAGACACTGGCTAAAGATACTGGTGGGACATTCCAACAAGGGAACTGCCAGCAAACAAATAAAACTGATCCCATGACTACATACATAATGTGCATGTGAATGCATCATTTCCTAGAAAGGAAGTTACCAATAGCAACAAGCACACCTGGCACTCAGATACTGGTATCCAGTGACATTCTCCACTCAAAGGAAGGAGGACACACTGCCGGAAAGGTATTTCCAGAGGCAAGACGATGAGGGCAGATGAAACCGGAAGGCCTTTTTTACTCCCAACAGCAACATAAACACCCACAAAATATGAATAAGATGTGCACCAAGCTACCTTACTCTCACCAGCTAAACCTGGGGCCGACTATGGAAGAAAACTGAAGCATGGCAGCACTGGATCCTGAGAACTGGGACTCAAAGTCCTAAGAGCCATATTACCTAAGGGAGGAAGTGTGCCAGGGAGAACATAGCAGGAGACTCTGCTTAGAGCAGACGTGGAAAGAAAACATGCAGGAATAATGAACGTGGGAATGCCATGATCATTACACAGACTGGCTTAGGCACAAATTTAGAAGATAATTTTCACAGAAGCAAGATTAAAGTATCTCTTCATGGGTTGCTGAAAAGCTGCAAAGGGCAGCCGGGCATGTCAGTAGCCCAGCACTTGGGAGGTAGAGGCAGGAGGGTCAGGCATGGAAGGTCAACCTAGCATATAGTGAGACTCCATCCCCAAAGAAACCAAAATAACAAGCAGAGTGCTGATAATAAACGCAAAGAGCAGAAGAATAGCTATATAAAGCATACATCAAAGAGCATCTTGGCAAAGCGACACCAATGCTCACTCGGAGCGTCCCATGGGACACTAGGACAGGTAGCAGTTGCATGACATCCTCTAGGGGAGCGCACAATTCAACCTAAACATAAATAGTTAGCTAATATAAAAAACATTTTAAACGGGGTTCTGATGTGTGAAGGCATGCCAGCACCGTGAAAGGATGTGGAAATGTCCCAGATCAAAGAAGACCAAAGAGAAATGAGAACGAGATGACAATGAGTCCAGGCCGGCCCGGGTGCTAAAGGAGGAGAATGGCACTGAGAATATAACCAGGCTCGGTGATGAGAGAGGAGGGCAGAGATGACTGGTAGTACTACATCACCACACAGTGACAGGATGAGGGTTGTCACCTCCCTTACTCTTGGGAAGCGTGTCCTGTATCCAGAGGTAGGGAACCACGCACATTTACGCAACTTGTTCTCACTTGATCTTACCCAAAACTTCAAAAAGCAATGCACACTGATCCTCAAATCCTTCAGAAAAGATTATGCATCTAAAGCGAAGACACAGGTGGGGAGAGGATAAAACCAAAGAGACAAAACATAAACAACAGATGACTGCAGAAGAGATACCGACTCCACTTGCTTCCAAAGCATTTAAACTGGAAGTGTTTATAATAGAGGGCTTCAAGGAAAAAACAAACAGTGGGGAATAATATAAAAATGTAACAATTGAGAATTCACTCTATTTTTTAGCATGATTGGAAAATGATTTTTAAATTCAGCCCGAACTATGTCATTACATATACTACTTGTGTATGTGGATGCATATGTACACACAGATCTTTTTCTCAGAGCTACCTACATATCTATGTGTAATTTCTTAGCATGAGAAAAAAGAATCCTGTTTCTTGCTAAGCACCATGGGCAGACCACAACCCATGTCCTCGAGCACAGCGGGAACAGAACTCCATCTACCTTTCCAAGACTTGTAGGTCAACAGAAGCCTCTGAAATTCCAATGCCCTGTGTCTGTAACCTGAGGACTGTTTCCCTTCTAGAAGAACAAGTTCAGAGCTGGAAGATGAGCTATATCTAACAGCATCAATTTTTAAAAACCTATTAGCAGTGGCCTTTGGGGTTAAACACTGCATTGCTGGATGGACTGGAGGGGGAGCAGAGAGCTCCCCTCCTCCTAATTATGGATTAGGTCTTCTGTGCCATCCTCCCACACCTGTACCTCCAAGAAGAAACAAGTAGGAATCCAGTCCCCTTCTTGGGTAAGTGTCAAGGACCACCAACAGAACTGGACTCAATGCTTATACAGATATGGGTTAAATCTCAGGGAGAGCCACAAACCCTTAGTCTCGGACTCCAAGGAAGGCTCTGCTGCCTGAAGATCCAAATAATAAAAAGTTATGCTGCAACATAAGACGTGGTATTGTTCCCTTCCAAAGAGCATTAAAATATAAAGGTCAGTTAAGCTTAAATGGTATTTTATTGCATCCTTTAAAAAAACCTTGAACAATTAAAGCAATGAAATATACTACTTGCTATCAATTTTAAACATTCGCGGAAGCATAAAAAGGCAGCACATTCCGATAGTGGAAAAAAAAATATTAACTCCTGCTCTTCCTATACATGCTGACTTAGGGCCAGGTGGCTCTCTTGGGGAGTTCCTGCGACGCTCTTGTTGGCGTGAACTCCTGACTGGACAGCAGTTCTCAATTGAGTGTCAGGAGGGGATAACCCAGGACTGCAGCCTGTCAAGACAGACAGTAACTAAGATGCTATCAATGCAACAGCTGGAACTCAAGGCTAGAGATCGGTCCTCAAGCTTGGGGAGGTGACTGAGACTATCACTCGAGTCCCCACTATGGACACTTAGATGTGGACGGGTAGTTTAAGGACAAATTGTTTGTTTAAAGTTCTTATGGAGAATTTAACAGGAAGTCAATTTTGCAAGCCATGAATTTAAGGGTTATAAATTACTGTTCAGTTGCTCAGTTGCAGGAAAAGTGTCTACCCTCTGATGCTATGGCCTTTAACCTGACTTCCACTGATAGCATCATCTTACTTTTTATCTTACTCAAGCTTCCAAAGCAATAAAATGTCAAAACAAAAAAAAATCAATTTTGCCACTCCAAAGAAGCAATTAGTAAAGTTTCAACCACTCTAAATATGTCTTACCTTCATTAGCTTCTCTATACTCTACTGTATAAACTTCCCTTACATTCCAGAGCTATTGCTTTACTACCAATTAGCTGACAAATGAAGGCTTTAACCTTTTAACCAAAGTACCTAACAACCAGTACCGTGGGAATATGATGAGCTTATTAAATTACAGGCCTCAGGACAAACAACTCCAAAAGTCACCAGGATGGCTCAGAGCCCCATTTCAAAATGGTTCCAGTGAGGCTCAAAAGATTCAAGTGACTGTTTCTCATGCACACTCAGGCCTTCACACTGGATTTATAGGTCTTTATATAATAAGGTGGGCCTGAAGCTAGGGCTCAGCGTGATGAGCATCTGATGCTCTTCCAGAGGACCCCAGTTTGATTCCCAGTGTATGTATGGTAACTCACAACCCTTTGTAATCAGTTCTAGGGTATCTAATGCCCTCCTGTGGTCCCCATGGGCACCAAGGACACATGTGCACACATCATACATTCCAATAATAGACACATAATAGAAATAAATCTGAAGAAAAAGAGGAAGAGGAGCCAGGCCGTGGTGACACACACTTTTAATCCCAGCACTCGGGAGGCAGAGGATCTCTGTGAGTTGGAGGCCAGCCTGGTCTACAAAAAGTTCCAGGACATGTTCCAAAGTACAGAAAAACCCTGTCTTGAAAATCAATATCCCCCCCCCCAAAAAAAAAAAAGAGGAGGAGAAGAGGAGGAAGATAGGAAGAAGCCGCCACCACTGTGGCCTCACCAGCCTTGCTTTGCCAATCTCTAGCAAACGGCCCTGAGGCCCCATAATTTCTGGACAGAGGCCTTAGAATCAAAGAAAAGTTTCAGTCACCAGTAAGGTACAAAGCCACTCCCTCGATTAGTGCATTTAAGCAAGTAATTTACTGTTATTAAGATTCCATTTCTCCATCAACAAAGTAAGAAGGCTCTCACACTAACTGAAGAATTCAAGGGACACACACACACACACACACACACACACACTGTGTCTTCTTTATATCAGAGGCAAGCCAAGAGTGGGTTTGCTGACACTGCTGACTTCTGGGGCTCCCAGGCTGTCACCCATCTCCAGAGACTAGTAAGACCCAAGTAGCAAATGTCTGAAGCAAAAAGAATATTTATAAAACCAAGTCCTATTTACACTATTAAATCAATTAAGAGGTGGAAAGTCAGCAGAGGGTTCCGAGTAAAAGAAATGACACATGAGTGGTACACAGCTCCGCGAGAGGAAGGAATTCCCTATAATTAATTTCAATCAGTGGGTTTGGGATATGAGAAAGGGCAGAGGATGTTAATCACAAACAGATTAGTGAACAAATTGCAGGCCGGCAGCTTCCTAGAGGCGTCTGAGAGAAACTGAGCGTGATGGGTCAACGTTCCTACTTAAAGGGTAGGAAAATGAATCAGACACCAAGATAAACCTGCCTGATTCCAAAACCCTCATCCACCACAGATTTAATGTTATTTAAAAAATAATAAAGGAAATTATCTTGTTCAATAACCTCACTTTATAGGTCAGTGAATATTAGGGGTTAAAAGAATGCCCACAAAGATAAAACAATTAAGACCACAAACAGAATATTTCAGGAATAGCGTGAGTAGGTACTCTCGAAGCTACTTAGGGGACTCAGACAAAAAGGGGACAAATTCAAGGCTAATCTGAGCAGTTTAGCTATCCCAGGAATAAAGTAGGAAAACACACAAGATCAACACAATTTCCATTTTCCTAATCAATTAAAAAGCAAAGAAAAACAAGGACGCTGTGGTTATGTGAGTCCATGCTATAACAAAGGACTGGCCCAAACAAGTTACGGAGGGAGCTGTCCTGGCTTAGTTTGAAGGTGCGGCACCATGGAAGAGGCAGTATGCCAACAATAGCAGCTCCAGCCATGGCCCCAGGAGGGTGAGGCAGTGGTCACAGGCAGCCATGGTCACGAAGCAGAAAGCAGATGGACGCTAGTACCCAGCTCAATCGCTTTCCTTTCATTCTGGACCCCACCCCGTGAGGAGCAGCCACCTACATTCAGAGAGGGTCTCCAGTCCTCAGCTAAACACCCACTCAGACACGTCCATAGGTGTCCTCCCTAGCAGAGTCTAAGAGCAGTCATGATGACTGACGATCACAGATGTCATGGATGGAGAACAAGAAAATACAGCACATCTTCCAGTATTTGACCTGTGCAAAAGCAGGGCCTATCAAATACAGAATAACTCTCACCAAAACTAAAGCGAGGCAGTGGAAGATCCACGTTTCTCACTTTTTTCACATTTATTTAAAACGGGGTTCATGTGTAGAGGTCAAAAGGCAACTTCAGACACCAGATCTCTTTCCATCACGTGGGACCCAGAAATCAAACCGAGTCATGAGAAACTAAATGTACAGAGAAGGACAGAGATGAGAGCTTAGAAAGAAGCAGCTTACATTCCGTTCTCGTGGATTTGTTCCATGATGTGGTGAAACTCCTGAGGAGATGAAAAAGTACATTTCTGGAGCGCTCCTCAAAGGGAGTGTCTGTGAGGCTGTGTCAACTGTCACCATGGCATTTCTTATTAGGAAGTCTCTTACTGTCATTTTTTTTTTTGTTATTTTAATTACAGTTTGATCAGCGAGGAGCTATTTTGAATCTATGGGACTTTCCTAACCAGATTGTTTTGGCATTTTAAAGTCACTCAAATTCAAGGCCTACACAATATGGCAAGTATCTTTTCCCCCCGCTTCTCCCCTTTATACTCAAAATTCTAAACAAAGGAACCATCTGTTCCCTCTGAAAACATCAGCCCTTGTTTTCGTTTTTCCATTAATAATAGTGCCTCAAACTTATATAATGTCTCCCTCCAACTTGCTTATTAAAGCATTTTGTAGACATTGCCCCATTCATCTTACCATTATAGTCTACAAATGGGAGGAAGGGGAAATGTTTGCCAATTTTCAGTTTGATAAATAACTGTTGGATCGTTAATGAATTTGTGTGAGAGACTGCATGTTAGCGTCCTGAGGACCCTTCGCTGATCCTCTTGTCCAATTCTGGCTCTCGCACGTGAAAAGAGAGACTGAGAAAGGAGAAGTGGTTCCGTGGCCTATTTGTGTACGTGGCTCTCCACTCCTGAGGGTGGGCAGAGGGGTCAAAAGCGCATCTTGCAGTTTTACAGTCTCCAGAAGCTGGCGTCTAAATTGCTCATTTAAATACTTGTTGAATGAATGAGCGCGTCCGTAAATAGTCTGGACCCAGCAGGTGCTGCAAAGCTGGGGTAAGAGCTCAACATTCTGCCCCCCTAGTCAGTGTGTGAGTGTTTGGTTGGCAACCTAAATTCAAAAAGAACCAAGTCGAGAGGAGGTGAGAAGAAGATATAGCCGTATAAATATAAAATTCGCTGAGCAGATGCAATGGCTTAGCCACTGGCCATGTTAAAATTTAATCTACAGGCAGGCAACCATTAGGGTCAACTCCCCAGATGCTCTGCACTCTCTGCCTGGTCCCTATATTTGAGAGTTTGATGGAGCTACTCATAAAACATTACATTACAAGACAAAATGAAAAACAAAACAAAAATGCTAAAGAACAGTATGTCTGCATAGCGCACATTAGCCCAGTAAGGACAGGCCTCTGTCCTCTGATTTAACTTCAGCAGTCCCCGTATCATGACTCTCAGCATTACGTCATGAAATCTAACAGTGCAGAGTTCTCCAAGGAGCACAGAGGTCACTGGAATGAAAATCTTTCTTTCCATGAAGTCAGCAGTGCATCTGGCCTCTTTTTCTTATGTTCAGAACACCTTATTCCCTGGTGCAAATCCTTCTTACTGGACAGAAAACTCACAGTTCCCACATCTGAAACCCTACCATCCAAAATGCTTAGGAGGTCCAACACAGTCAACAGTTCCCTAGAGATCCTTCAAAACAGGCTGTCCCTGTAGCAGAGAGAGGTGGGTGTCTAGAACAAAGGGGATTTCCTTTCCACTGTGGGGAACCAGTTCAGGACCTCATGCACACTAGGAAACCACTGTCTCTGATGAACAGCCTGGAGTTAAGAACACTTTCTTTACAGCAGAGAGAGAGAAGGAGGGAAAGAGGAGGAGGGGGGAGGGAGGGAGGGAGGGAGGGAGGNGGGAGGGAGGGAGGGAGACGGGGAGAAATAACCAACTATGCTACCATGCGCTCTCACATAGGGTGGCTCATTTAAAGTGAGCAGAAAATGAATTCTTTTCAAGCCAACACAAGTGGAATGTCAGTTCTGAGCTCCTTACCCGAAAAAGGAGAGGCTCACAGAGATGGGGTGAACCAAGGAAGATATCTGGATCCCTGGGGGGGTCGCCTGTCTCACATGCTCAGGCACAGTCAAGAGCAAACACCAAGCAGGGGTGTGTGGCTCCTGTCTTGCAGTGGAGTCAGCCTGAGATGCATGGAGTAGGTGCTGGGTGGTACACTGCAGTAGTGGCCTGCATGGATAGGTCCCAGCAGGCCCAGCTCAGGCTGCATATTAAGGCAGCAAGATTCCCAGGACCCTTCAGTGTTCCCGCAGAAAGGACGGGGAATGTTAGCCCTTCCTTTCTCATACTCTCCATATAAAACTGTCCTTTTACTCACGTGGACATTCTTGCCATAAAACCACTTTCAAAACCAACAACAACGATGATGATGATGATGATGATGATTTTGGTTTTGGCACACAAACCTCATAATTTAACATTCTAATTAAGTATTTCATATTAAAGTAAAGGGCCCCATATTCACCATATAAAAGTCCTACCAAATGGAACTGAGTTTCATCTCTGAGCCTCTTTCAGGGCTTTACTTTAACATAGCTACTGAAGAGGTCCATGGTCCCAAGGACTTATCTACTCTCTGATTATGGGCCTGCAGCAGCCTGCGAGGACCAGAGGGGCCTGCCTGACACAGGATTCTCATAGCCCAGGCCAGGCTCCTGCTTCAAAACTTGCATCTGGGAGCGGAAGTCCCCTAAGAAGGCCGACGCTTCCTCTCACGTGCATACCCCACTAGCTAACTATTCAATAAGATGTGGGGGTTGCAAACATCCTTTTCCCAAGTAAAAATGCCTATCAAAGGATGCTGCTGTTCTAAATGGTAACCCATCAGTTAGCATCGGTTGTGTTGGGCTCAGCCACTGACAGCATCAATCGGTCTCTCCTTTGCAGAATAAATGGTCAATTTGAGGAAGCACTAGACTTCACCTAGAGACTCAGTACTTAAAATGAAGCTCTATCTCGGGAGAGTTTAATCTCTCCTGCTGGAAGATTCTGCCCACTCTGATGCCCCTCCCCAACACACGCACGCGCACGCGCGCGCACACACACACACACACGCACACACGCCATTCTTACCTAATAATCAACTTTTGTATGGCAAGCTCCAAACAACTCCCACTACCTTCTTCTTCCCTACTTCTTTGCTTAAAATTCAATACAAAACAGGCTTTTAAATAAAGTAAAATGAGACACACAGACACCATTGAACACAAACCCCACCTTAAGATGATGATGATACCCTCTGCAGGGTTAGCCGCTCTTCATCACTCCAGGCCAGGGAAACAACCATGTGCTGTCTCCTCCAACCTGACCCTGTGGAAATTCCATAAGAAATACAAGCAAATGCCGCATTCCATCTAGCTCCTGGGGTTTCCTGCTACCTCCTCTACAAACAAAAGCTACTTTTTGCTTGATGTTGTGCAATGGACAGTAACAATGCCTCAACAGGAAAGAGCACATACTTCTCATTTGTGTTTGTTTGTTTATTTCCAGGCTAAGGAAGTTTCTGCATCACCGACCAATGGCCTTTGGAAACACTATAATGTGTCTTTAGGACAACAGGCCCCAAGTTCAGAAACTAAAAAGATGAAAGCAAAACTGCACAATAAGAATGCAAAGCCTAAATGGTAAGAAAATTATTTTGGAAATTAAATTAACAGGATAGCCCTGTTTTAAACTTTTTAAAGGAATAAAAATTAATAATGGCTAAGAAAAGGTGATAGAAAACAAAAGTAAAATTGAGCTCAGAAAAGACTCATTTGCCTGAGATCCCTCTCAGCCATGTAATTGAAACTGACAGCAGAGAAAATAATATTCACGTTTCTATTTGCTACCCCCAACTGACATGGTTGGCCGTTTGTTTTGTTTTAAATAAAATGGGGAAGCAACAAATATATTAAATCCATCTGCAAAAAAACCCACATTTGCATGTGGAAAACAAATAAGTGGGTGCCTGAGTGGGTGATTAGGCATGCAATTGCCCATCTGCACGGGCCGAGCATCCGCGCAGGTGTGCGCAGCACAGGAGCAGAACATCTGAACCGTGAGCCTCCCCCAACCACCACTCCCCCACCACGCCACGGAGAGCTACAGGTGGAGGCAGACCAAAACTCTCAGGCTCTACATTGAGCCACCCAGGGTTACAGCCCCACTTGAGCAAATCTTTTTGTTACATATCTGTGGCTCCTTTAAGAAATCGACGCATCTCCCCTTCCCCCAGAGTACCCTCAAAGTGTGCTTGATGGCATTTGCTGGCACTCTTGTTATCAGACTGTGCAACCCCCCCTCCTTCAGTCTTAGCTCCAGCTGTGCCAGCCTAGTCTTTCACGGACCGAGAATACTTCAGCCTCGGGAGCTTTGCAAGTACTTTCACTCATTCTGAAACACTTTCTCTGTCCCCATTCTGGTCTCTTTGGCTTTCTGGTTTGTCTCATTCATAGCCCGGTTCACATGTGCGCCTATCCTCTAGAATAGGGTCTAGCACATAGCAGGCGTTTGCCGAAAAGGTCTTAAATTAAGTCACCATTAGAATGATTTACTATGTCAGGCACCATAGACCTCTAATGAAATTAAGGTAGAATTCAATTAAGTTTCAATCCAGTGGACAAGGAAACATTGGTGATGGGTTAAAGCAACAGAACAAAGCATCGTGAATGCTCTGCTGGACAATCAGGCAAAGCACCCAGGTAACCAGCAGCAAATCGCTGACCGTGAGTGGGAAGGGTGGGAGAAGGCCAAAAGCACGTGAATCTCTGGAACTTTCTTGAAAAGAAGAAAAAGAACACCCACGAAAATGCAGTCAGTTCAAAGAAGCTCTAACGAGTCCTCAGTTAGCTCCTTGTGTTCCTTATCAATAGCTTTATACGCGATAAGACTTCCTTACCAACAGCACTGTGTGCACCTGCCCTATCAGCAATTCTGGGAGCCAACGCCTGCAAAATAAAGAAGAATCGCTGTCTCCGAGCTTTCATCCTACCAGGGAATTTTAAATACACGCAAAATTCAGTTTCAGAAAGTTTAAGATTAAGACAGTGGAAGCCTTCCAAAAACATGCTAAGGGTGGATCTAAAGATACGGCTCAGTGGCTAAGAGCAATGGCTGCTCTTATCGAGGACACAGGTTCAATTCCCAGCACCCACACGGCAGTCACAACCATCTGCAACTCCAGGTCCAGGGATTCTGATACCATCTTCTGGGCTCCGGGGGTACCAGGCACACAGGTGGTAAACAGACATGCATGTAGCCAAAACACTCATGCATATAAAATAAAAGTAATTTGTAAAAGGCAATAAGGTTGCTCACTGAGAAAGACTCTAACTTGTTCATTCCCCTACTTAAACGACTGTAATGATGAAGCTCTTTGTCTCCCCGCCCCACCTCCCCAAAAATTCTAACTGTGGCTTGTTCTCCATATTGAAAATGCAGCCCCTGCTGTCTTTTTGTTGCCCCATCCACATCCCCAGAGCTCCCATGGAGGTCAAAGTGAGCTTAGCTCTTATCATATTAGAGTCCCATGAAAGTTCCCCATCCCCTCTGCTAGCTCCACAGTGATCCCTTCCAGTTCTCACTCTCCAGACTTTTTCCATGCATCTAGCCAGTGCAGAAGGAGGTCACGGATGAGCAGACAGGGTGGGAGACAGCCACGGTAGTGGCCTCTCCTGTCTCCTCTATGCCTCTCTCACTATTCCATGACATGGCTTCTGAACTGACCTAGCACACAGACAGTCGGGCTCTTTGCTGAGAGCTAAGCACTGAGCCTGGGAGAGGCAAGGAGGACACAAGATCTAATGGCGTCAAGGAGCAAGGTCAGTCCAAGAATGACCCCAGTGGCATCAATTACTTCTCTGACCCGGACCTTTAACTGCCATCTTCAGCGTAAATCAGAACAGTGTGGGAAAGCAGAACAGAAACAGACGGAGCCAACTCCTGGCCCTACTTCATGCGGAGACAGTCATGCTCCTGAACGTGAGGGAGGAGCCTTCTAATCCCGGTCCCAGTTTCGCAACTCTTTCAAGCTGCATATCTAGTTAAACTTGACAGCAGCGTATGGAACTTCTAACCTCCCCTAGAACTGAGAATTGAGTTTAGTGCTACAATTTGCTACATAGTCATGGAAAAGACACATAAAAGTCAACAAACCAAAGAATATCAGAAAGCAAAACAAAGAGAGAACTTCATTTTTATGTGTTTATTTACTGTCTGGTGGCAAGTGTGTAAAGGCCAGAAGACAACTTGGGGTGTCCCTCTTCCTTGCCATCATCTGCCTTATATATTGAAACAGGGTCTCCTCTCATGGAGCCAGGGCTCAGCAAGCAAGCCAGGCTTCCTGTCTCCCCAGCACAGGGATTGCAGGTGAACACCACCACGCCAGTTTTGGCTTTATCTTTAAACATGGATTCTAGAAGCCAAATTCAGGCCCCCAGGCTTGCATAGCAAGTACTGCACTGAGTCCTCCCCATATGCTCAAGAGAAGCTTCACACCGTCTAGTGCCAATGGTCAAGCAACTTCCTGTATGCCTTCACTCTCACTTCTCTGCCTAACCACAGGAGATTCTTTAAACAGCCTTGGCTAAACAGCATGCAGTCCCGAAATCCTTTCCACTATGATCCATCCAAAATACCTTGCCAATGTACCAGTGGACCCAGGAAAATGAGATACAAACACCCATTCCTCAGACCAGGAAAGATGAGGTCCATGGGCAGGCCACAACCTGGATCAACTGCAGGATGAAGTGCCCAATCTAGAAGAAGAAAGCCCACTTCCTCGACTAACTCTGTTACCCCTAGCTGTTCTTCACTACTGCGTGAAGCTATGAGAAGTCCGCATCAAAGGTTTCTAAGAGGGGGCAGAAGGTTCTGCAGGGCTGGATGACAAAGAGGACACAAGTGTCTATGAGCAGAACTACCACAGTGGAGCAGCTATGCCTAGCAGACTGCATTGGCGTGGGAAAGCGGAGGAGGGAGGCTGCAGGGAGAAGCACAGGAGCCACGAAGGATGGCAGTGGTCAGGGAAGCGGGGACTGGGGAAGACGAGGATAGGAGAATAGAGCAGGCTTTGGGCAGTTTCACGTGATCCTGGTGAAATTAACTTAATGGCTTGAAAACTCAAAACAGAAAGGCAGGTTAAGAAAGGAGGTAAGGGGACCTTCAAAGCCTACTTCCAGCATCAACGTCAACTGGATAACAGGAATAGCTTCATTATGTAAAAGCCCATTTTGTTTTCATGTCATTCGTAAATGACATCATGGAGTGGCTACAGCCATCTCATACCTTATCATAAATAAATCACTAGCTTAAATCAGAGAATGAGCCAAGCCCACTGATTTAAAAGGAAAATATTAGATCATTTTTAATAACCGATATAATTCAAGTCAGTTGCCATTGAGGCGGTGAGGTAATTCTACGCTACGCAGGCCCAAGGAGGAACCAAGGAAGGTCATCACCGG
Organism: Alexandromys fortis; assembly: GCF_014885135.2. Taxonomy (NCBI): domain Eukaryota; kingdom Metazoa; phylum Chordata; class Mammalia; order Rodentia; family Cricetidae; genus Alexandromys; species Alexandromys fortis. The sequence continues at coordinate 2,320,074 of NW_026067993.1, forward strand.
GCAGGTCTAGAGACAACACCACGTAGAGATGCAGAGTGGCCCCCAGAACTTGCATGAGGGCCGTCCTCATATCAGAAAAACACCACTTTCACACTACTGGTGCCCCCAAAGCCTCCCTCATCAAACAGTTCACAGACGTTCTCCTCAGAACCGAAGATGAGCATCATGTGGTGTCTGAATGTGTACCTCAGAATCCACTGGAGTACATGAGCAACAGTGAGGCTTTCGGGTATTCAGGAAAACATGAAATCTGGGGTGACTGGCATGCCAGCACTGAGGCGGCCCCCCAACCACAAGGGCACGGCAGGGTGAAAACGTGGAGACAGAGGTCGAATAGAGAAAACGACTAGGAGTGACTTCCAGCTAAGAGTATACATGCCCTAGAAAACAGAACACCGGGGCCGGAGGGAAGGCACAGCAGTCACAAGCACTGGCTGCTCTCATAGAAAACCCAGGTTCAGCTCCCAGCACTTAAGAGTGGCTCACAACCGCCTTGAACTACAGGTTCAGGAAATCACGTGCCCTCTTCTGGCGTCTGCAGGCACTGCATGCATGTGGTGCACAAATATGCACGCAGAAAACACTCATATAAGAATAAAATAAATAGCCGGGCGGTGGTGGCGCACACCTTTAATCCCAGCACTCCGGAGGCAGAGGCAGGCGGATCTCTGTGAGTTCAAGGCCAGCCTGGTCTACAAGAGCTAGTTCCAGGACAGGCTCCAAAGCCACAGAGAAACCCTGTCTCGAAGATCAAAAAAAGAAAAAAGAAAAAAAAAAAGATTAAAATAAATAAATCTCAAAAAGAAAAAGAGATAAAACTAACGCTACATCAACTATATGTTCACGACACTCTGGAGAACAGAGATGTACAAGGTGGGCACTTTATGTCCCACAAGCAGATGTGAAAGCAGGTTTCAAACGAAGACACTTTAGATGCAGTAAGGTTCTGCATCTAAACTCGGCCTTATTGTGTTGCCTTCAGCCATAGAACTCAATGCCTTCCTATGTTTTCAACAAATGAAATGCTGGGCATGGAACACTGTGAACGCACTGAGAGTATATTTAAAAAGGAGAGTTGAAAGAGACCATCAAGCACAGAGTAGTGACTTTCTGGCCAGCAGCATTTTAAATGACCTCTGTTTTGGTCTCCAGGGCTACTAGTAACCTTGACCCTGATTTTAAATCTCTCTTTCCATTGACTTTGAGAGTGGTGATGGGTATGAGCTCCACGGGAACCTGACACCCATCTATAAGATGACCTGCTGAGCCTGTTCTTAGGAGAAGACTATTCAGGTCGGGGAAAGAGACGGATGTCCTGGAAAGAAACTCTCTGCCAGACATAGGCATTGGCTGAGGTTTCTTGTCTGATCCCGTCATCCCCGTGGCACGGCTGTGCATCAGCTCTCTGTTCCTAATGTAAATGGTATTCATAACTACAGAGACACACTGTCTGAGCCAAGAAACACTGACTTATTCAACTTCTCAGGACACAGTATGACCCAACAGAGGCAGTGCATAAGGAAACATAATGAAGGGGACACGATGGAGGCTCAACGAGCCATAGTTAACTTACTTTGACCTAATCCATTTCCGGAAAAGAAAGGTTAGAAAAAGGAATGAAAACACGCCTAAAGGCTACATGGAGTCATTTCAAAGAGCCGAGGTGGGCAGGAGGGAGGGAAAAAAAATATTGAGAGGAATTTCACGAATTCTCCCTGCACACTGAGGCAGGTCTGTCCCCTCCCTGGCTCTTGGCGTCTCACCTACACAGCTAAGGGCTCAGGCAAGAATTCCAGTCATTTCCACCAAAGCAGCTCTGACTGCTGACAAAAGCCAAAAATGGAGAGGTGGGAAAAGGATGGCGTTAGCTGCGAGATTTTGCTTCCATGTGTTGTGTGTGCATCAATGTCTTCATCGCAAATTTCTCATGGAATTTTCCTCCAAAAAGGTTCCAAGGCAAATTGATCTCCAAAGATGCTGAGTTTATTTGGCAGCTTCCAGTCATCTGACTCTCAGCATATCCTAGGTAGCCTGGAAATCTGTACCCAGAAAGCACTCAGATAATCCTCTATAATCCCAACCTGGAAGTCAAGTCATTTCCCTCCCATTCCCCCATGTGAAACACATCTCACACAGAGAAGAGTGTATTGTTTCCAGAGTTATTAATAGTAGTAAAATAAAATGAACTATAAAAATAGACTACGGCTTACAACACAAACAAAAAACCTTTGACACTCAGAGAAGTCAACTGCCTTGGAGCTTGCCCCATGGGCAAATCTTCACAGCAAGGGTGGAAGCCCTCAGAGCAACCTGAGGGGGTTAGTGCCCCCCCCCTGCAGTCATGTGACTGGACTTTGTAGAGAACCTACAGAAGAGACCACAGGTGTGGGAAAGCTCACCTGCAACCTCAGGAGAAGGCCTGAGGGACCCATCTAAGCTGCCAAATCTCTGTCCTATAGAAAGTAGGAATGAATAGATGGTTCTTTTTTCTGTTTTTGTTTATTTGTTTATTTCTTGTTTTTTCCAAGACAGGGTTTCTTTGTGTAGCCCTAGCTGTCCTGAAACTCAAGAGATCTGCCTGGCTCTGCCTCCTGAGTGCTGGGATTAGAGGTGTGTACTGCCAACCACCCAGCTTAAATGGATGTTTCTTCTTTTAGTGGAAAAGTTGGGGGAAATGTTACACAGAAACAGTAACTGATAATACTGCATGAGAGTCTGCAATGTTCAAATTCTAGAATATTTGCTGATTCACCCCACTAAATCTACTATTTTGCATTAAGCCTAGGAATCAGATCACCAGGGTTCCATATCAGGAACTCTGAAAAGAAACACTTTTGCTCAAGAACACAGAGCTGCTGTCTACCTTTGGGACACGGAGCCAGGCACGCTCTGGCCATGCATGCATTACTGTGAATGTAACAGCAGGGTATAAAAAGTCAGGGCAGTACTTTCTGCTGAAGCTTGTGATTACAGATGAGCTGGAAACAGAATCACACATGAAATGTTGACGTGTCCAGTCAAATTTTTATATTATCCACTTCCATCCTCATATACTGACCAGCTTTTGTGCCACAACTATGGTCACAGGCTCACCATACCATCCCCGGGTGTCCCTTAGAGATAAATCTTCTCCCTGGAAACTGTCCATAAGATCCTCTCCACTCTCCATGCCCTTTGTCTAGACTCAGGGAGATCTGGGTCTGTGATTTACTTACCTCCATGCCCCAATATAGTAAGGCTTGAAACACATTTTGTGACAAATAAAAACACTGTAACCAATCATTATCCCATTATGTGGGATGTCTTCTCTCTACATTTCTTCCCACTGTGTGTGACTCTCTTTTCTCTACATCTCTTCCCACTGTGTGTGACCATCTTTCTCTGTTTTTCTTCCCACTGTGTGTGACCATCTTCTCTGTTTTTCTTCCCATTGTGTGTGACCATCCTCTTTATGCATCTCTTGCCATTGCATTGTGTGAGTCTCTTCTCTCTTCATCTCTTCCCACTGTGTGTGACTGTCTTCTCTCTACGTCTCCTCCCATTGTGTGATCATCTTCTCTCTGAGTCTCTTCCCATTGTGTGTGACTGTCTTCTCTATGTTTCTCTTCCCACTGTGTGTGACCATCTTCTCTCTGCGTCTCTTCCCACTGTGTGTGACTGTCTTCTCTAAGCATCTTTTGGCGTTGTGTGTGTGTGTTACTCTTCTCTTTGCATCTTCCCTGAAAGTTACAAGCTTCTAGAGATCAGGGAGTGAGCCTATCTCGCCATTGTATCCTAAGGAGTCTAAGACTGGGCTGCGCATGGAACTCAGTGCCAGCTTGCTCCTCATACAAAAAGCCATGCGTTCAATCTCCAGGACTCCAGGAAGGAAAACAAAAAGACTCTGCAGTTGCTAACTTTCTGACAAAGACTAGACTCAGGGGAGAAAATAACAGCATATACTATAACAAGAAGTAGTTGTGCAGCAATGGTACAACACACTTAGCCACACAGACTTTTGACACCTTCTACCACAAAGGAACCAATGAAAAAGAACTCTTAAAAACAACTCTGATCTCCTAGGTCCATAGCAAGGAAAGAAAGAGGCAACCCCACTGCACCGAAAGTCAAGAAGGCTGAAAAGGGATTCCTCTGCCTTTTCTTTCACAGCAATCCTATCTCCTATAAGCAATCCTCCCTGCATTACAGGAAGACCCACTGACTCTGGGAGACTGCATGGGCCTCGGTTGCCACTCAGTAAGTCCCCTTGTAATTTGTGAAACAAGTAAATAAAAATGAAACCTGGCCTAGCAGATGGTGACAAATACTCAGAAGCCACCTGGCCAAGGAACTGCAGGGAGCCAAGACACACACCTCTACCAGAAATGACCAATGCTTTGCTTCCGGCAGACTCTAATACCTGGTAGCTCTTAAGACCAAAACGGAAATATTAAAACTGAGAGGCCTTGGCTACAACAATTGTACATGGATATCCAAAGAGGGAAATCATTTCCTTCCTGACTCCCACTGGGCCAGGCATGCTTGGGGCAGAAGGCGTGATTACGAGAACAAAGCAAGAGTCCCACAGGCTAGACTACAGGTTCTCTGGGTACTCAGTTTCCTAGGTCTCTGCATCTACTAGCTACACCTCTTCCTGCTTTAGGTGTCAACTTTAATGTTTAAAAAAAAAAAAAAGCTCCAAATTGAATTTCTTTCCAAGACTCAGAACGCATTACTGCTCACCCAGTCTTGGTGAGGACAGGGTCTGGGCATGGAGAAGGAGGAATGGCAAGCATAAATACCATCTCCGTGACACAGTGCCAGACGCAACCTTTACGGTATCTTACTTCCCTTTTAATTCATTTTGAATCTTGAAGGAGAAAACAATTACAACAACATATGAAGGGATCACACTTGATAAATTACTACCAACAAGCTTGCACAAAGCAAACCTAAGGGGCCAGCAAGACAATCAATGTGACCTACAATTCTGGGATCCAGAAGATGAAGGCAAGAAAAGGCTAACATTGGGCAGGTTTTCTGTTCGTTCATCCTGCCATACTCTGCCACTGCACGCACTCACAGTACGTGTCTGAAGCTACACTGCTCTCAAAAGCCTCCTTGTGTAAAATCATGCTATCCAGCTGTAAAACAACCCCAACAGAATTAGTCAGGACCTGGTAGAGCAGCCTTGGGGAAAGGGACACTCCCAACCTTCAGATTTAGATTTATTCTTCTATCCATGAAAATGTGTCATGTAATTATTATGCCCCACTAGACTATGGGACAGAGGCAGAGAGTGTCCTGGCTGGGCATTCTATTTTCTAAAAAACTATTTATTTGTATGTACTTCGGTGCCTGCATGAATGTCTGTGTGAGGGTGTCAGATCTTAGAGTTTCAGATAGTTGTGAGCTGCCGTGTGGATGCTAGGAATTGGACCCAGGTTCTCTGGAATAGTAGTCAATATTCTTAACCGCTGAGCCATCACTCCAGCCCTGTGGGGATCATATTCTTGAAGGTCAAGATTGTGTATGACCCAGTATCCTGCCTTTTCCAATCGCGCTCTTGTAACTAACTCTGATGGCACATCATCTTGGTCTTCTCAGAACCTCTGCACATTCCAGCTGACTAGCATCCCTTCCAAAAGATGCCGTGAGCACTGAAGCATGACACCAATGAGGGCTGAGAGCAAGGCTTCTAGTCCTTTCTCCCCAACGGTAGCATTGCTCTGAGGAGCCGCTTCATCTGTGTTGTGTGACTGCCATGAGGTTTGAGTAGGACAGTCTCCGGTGTGTATATTTCAAGTATCATAATCCCAACCTTTCAGCCTCAGTGACAGTTCATCACTGGGCAGTAACCAAAACCTCTGTGAATGTGGCAACAAGGCTCTCTTCTCCTCCAAACAGGTAAGCAGATGTCTTCAGCCTGGTCACTGGGCAGCCATCTACTAACCATAGGGCAAATACCTTGAGGATGAGAGAGTCAGCAACCAAAACGGGACAGAGCAAAGAACACGGCAGAGAATCAGAGATGACATCCTACTCAAGTGGAGCCGAAAGTCATCTCCCTCTGAACCAGGTCTTCTGGGATTGCAAGGTCACCCTTCCACCTGGTTCTAAATAACGTATGCCCAGGCCACATCAGGGCTTCAGAAACAAGAGTCACCATTGAATCATAACAATCTAAGGATAACAGAAACTTCCGAGTCTCTTCCAGCTGCCTTGTTTAAGGCTGTCTTTCCTGTTCTACAGTTACACCACTCGAGTTCATTAAACCCAAGTTCAAGGCTACCACAATTTCTGTTTAAACACTGAGAAACTCAAAAGGTGAAGCAGGTAATATACCTTTCCATTGATGCTGCAACCATAACGAAGGGAGGGGGATATATATTCAAGTCCATGTTTGAGATTTTAATAAATACCGCAAAGTCAAAGACAAAGAGTGCGGGTTACCGATGCTATGGACACCAACCTTCCGCGAAAAGGAGTCAAACGATGATGAGGAAAACAGAATGACAAGACAAAAATGAAGTCAGTTACACTTTCAAATCAAGTTGGCTTTTTTACAATCACAATAACATTCGCTGTGCTTTGGAAAACTCCACAACACTTATAGTGGGATATATTATTTATGTAGTTTCATGTCAATTCTTGTAGGACATAGGGATTGATCCTCATCAGGGAAACCACAGAACTACAGTCAATAGAAGCAAGAATCCCCCTACTATTTCCCTCAGCTCGTTACCTGGGCGCCCCAGGTCACGCCTTATCCACCGTACCAATGCACCTATGAACTAGAGAGCCACTGCAAGACAAGGTATCTTTCCTTTCCTTTCAGACGGAAGGCAACAAAGCCCACACTCAATTAGCACCAGAGCACTAGCAGGTCATTAAAACAGGGGCTTCCACACTCTGCCAAGGCTAAGCTAGCCCTCTCCACCTCCAAAGGTTGATGGGAAAATAAAATGAGATTGCCAAAGAAAACAGCACATCACACAGGAGCAAACAGGAAATATCAGCTTGTTCCCTGTCATCCTCATGCCAGTCTTTCACGTTCAATGACACTCCACTTTCTGCCAAAGGAAAGGGAAGGGAGCCACACAATCACTGGCAAGATAAAATCATTGCCACTGAGTTTTCCTCCAGTTTCTCTGTACGCCACCTTGTCAGAGGTGAAGCCCACCTTTGCTTTGCCACAGATTTTATTGACATTTTTATATCTGGTCTGTTGCCATGAAACCAATTCAGATGATGATGATGATGATGATGATGATGATGATGATGATGATGATGAACATTTTAGAATTATCCAGTTCTCAACTCTTGCTCCCAGAACCTGTTACTTTGCAAAACTGATCAAAACATGTATTTTGCTATTAAAAAAGAAACATATTTCTGTGTAGCACTCACCAGCTAAGGGAAAATTCCTCCTCTCCAATGAGGGAGCAGGGAACGATGACAAATGCAGAACCAGCTGGCTCTCTACTTCTCTGCTTCAGTTCCCACCTGCGGAAAACAGAGAGAGGAATGGCTGAGGCTCCGGGCTCCAACCAGCATCAGGACAGCTTCCTAGGCTGACAATGTCCCGGACTGGACCATACTGGATGATGTCTGACTGACTTCCAGACCCCCTTATCCTCCCGTCAGTACCAGGCGCTCTTGTTTGGCAAGTTTGTCTCAAAGGAAGTGGGAAGAGAATGCTCCCACTCTTCGTCCCCAGCACTCCTGGAAAACAGGCCCATCTAAACAACACAAGTCCAAGACAGAGCAATTAAGGAGGAAAAAAAAACACGACGTAGTGGCCCTCTGAATTTACAAGGGAGCCATAGAGAGCTGCGAAGTCTTAATATTCCTTGGTAAATCCTCAATGCAGACTCATCTCATTGAGAAATATGGCTCTTTTCTTGGGATTATAAAATGTATATTCCAGAGCTGTGGACTATTGCAACGCTTGTCCAAGGTTCATGGAACTGAAACTCATCAGGAAACTCCACCCTCATTCTCAAAGAATCTTTGAGCATCTTCTAACCAATCATTACTCCATGTCCCTGATATCAGTCTTCCCATCTGTGTATAAGCTTAGAGTGGCGGGGGGGGGGGGGGGGGGGGGGGGGGNGGGGGGGGGGGAGTTACGTCAAAGTGACTTCCCCAATTCTTCCACCACAAGAGAGCCAGGCACCAGGACAGGGAAATGGTCATCACTAGTAACAGGGGATTTGGGGCTCAGCCCACTACATATAGTTACTGCCCATCTTTAACAGAGACTAACGATGCCAGGAACCTGCCTTAGTTCTTATACACTTAAGTATATCTCAACAACAGAAAGAAATCCCATAAGGAAAATGGAATTCACTCAAGACGAGCCCACTGAAGCCGTTCATTCCTGAGAATTTGAGGTCTTCAGAATACCAGAAATCTCGAAAATCATTTTTACCAGAGATAGGACTTCAAAATTGCTGAGAAACTGATCAGTAAGAGGCCAACTTTACTTTTAAGTGAAATCTTAAAAAAAAAAAAATACCTCCAACCCCAACCTCATAAAATCAAAGCTCCTTATGCAGAGCAAGGGGTGAGGGAGAGAAACCCAAAACAGTTTCTATGGGAGGCAAAGGGCTTCTGACTCCCCAGATTTCTAAGCCTCAATAAAGACACAGTCCTCTAGCCTTGGTCCCTGGGGAGTCACATCCACGCTCCAGCTTCTCCGGTGTGCCAGTGTAAGTGGCCGCCCTTTCCCAGAGTCAACTTCTCTTCTAATAATTTTCTTCTCCGTTGCCATAAAGAGAACAAGCCGCTTTGCTAAAGAACTGCTGTGAAATGATTGAGGTTCCCATGCAAACAAACCATTAGTAGAGTTCAAATGCAATTTAAATTACCAGTTGTTAAAGTGCTCCTCAATTTCACAGTAAGTTTCCAAGGAGAATTATATGCTATATACTATTTAATTGGTTGTTTTCTATTTTTTAACATCCTTTTATTCCCTCCACCCTTATATTTCAGAAGTGTCTATAAGAGCTTCCCTTTAAAAAATTATACATTGTTGAAGAGATTAAATGTAAAGATTGAAAAGTGTCAGAGAAACAGCTGCAGGAATGTGCAGCTCAGCAGAAACTCATAGCTTGGAGACTTTGAAAAAAATGTAGAATTTTAGAACCTTAGAAATCACCAACAGGGCCCGCACTCTTACCAGGTGAGTAGGCTAAGGACCTGGAAGTGAAGGGAGGGGCCGGTCTGGAAAGTGACATAGTCAAGGAAGACAGCTCCCAATTTCTAGCCAAAGGACATCTTTTTCACACAGGGTCTGCAGGTTCCAGAGGATGGTGAGAAACACTAGTGAATTTGATTTGTCACTTAGATGTTTTAAATGAAACTATGGAACCCTCTTCACATAACCTCGTGGCTTCTAAAGTGGAAATGAAGAATGTCTCCCCAAAAGGGAGGAAGAGAAACAAAGGCTGAAGAGTGGGTGCGAAGAAGCAGGGAGAAGGCACATTCTTGGCAGCGAATGCCAAGAAACTCATCTGGACTCCCCACTATCAAAGGGGTCGCGACTGCAGATTGCCACTGCATGATCTGGCCCTAAACCAGCCGCCACCATGGTGAAAGGGGACAGAGAGAATAAAGAAAGCCAGGGCACGTGGGTAAATAGAAGGGTTTCTAAAAGCCGTCAGTAGCACAGTTTCAAATCTGGGGCTTATGGAAATGATGTGAACCTCTCTGAGCTCAAGTTCCCTGTCAGCAAAACAGGGCCGACACTACCTGTCCTTCAGGGTGTGGACAACCACTTCCCTGAGTTCTGCACTCAGCATAGGCACTACAGAGGCACACATGCACACTGAGGTCTCTATTGCTTCTCAACGACTATGGACCTACAGACAAATTATTTGGATTAAAAACTTAATATAAATCATTTATGTTCTCTAAGATATGTGATGGTCCTCCAAAGTAAATTTATTTATGTTATCATTTTCAAAAATACAATACATGAACACTTTACATATATTTTCCTTCTAACGCAAGCTGCTTAAAGAAACGCTACTTTCAAAAATATTTCCAAACCTAATATTTGATCGCACATTAATCAGCTTCACATCCAAAACCTTCTTTAAACTCTATCAACACTGAGAAAGAGCTCCTACCTCACAGAGGAACCTGAGCACTGGAGTGAACATCAAAGGATTGGGGGATTATAGCAGCAGTCTTAAATCAGAGTCTTCAAAAACCAAGCTCTGTGACAAGGGTTTTATTAATTATAGTCACAAATAGAATATGGACATTTATTCTTCTTCTCGGGGCAGAAATATACCTTTTTAAAAAAAACTGCCATTTTCACACTTCGAATTGCTTTGGTATAAAAATAATGGCTGCATTTTTTTTTAACGTTCATGTAAGAAACCTGCAAATCTGTTGTCTATTCTACTTTGCTGTGAAGTTCTTAAGTAAAAAGCTCAGAGGCCTGGCATCAATCAGATACATCTATAGGAGTCCAGAATAGGCCTGAGAAAGGACAGCCATGACATAGCATCAGATCAATTCTAAAACAGATTTCAAACGGCTGCGTTCTTGATCAAACAAATCCTGAGTAACCCTGGTATCGACTTCTGAGGCCCCCTGGGACAGCTGTTAGCTGACATGATGGCATATTCCCCGCAGTCAGTGCCCAGAAAACAGATGCTTACCAGTAGTCGGGCTTTGATGAAGCAGTGTGGACCTAGCAGGCTCAGGTGCCAACACGTGTCTAGATTCCCTGAATGCTTGAACATGCAAGACTGGGTGAAAAGACCATAAAAGCAGGTCTGTGCCATGTTCTGCTGAGGTGGCGGCTTTGCAAGGAAGCCTGAAAACCCAAGAGGGCTTCTGACTATAAAAGAAGACAATGGGCACAGGGGACCAAGGTGCACGGGCCTTGAGGATGAAGTCAGGCTATTCTCAGAGACCCTAGTAAGGACAGCAGCACGTAGCTAAAGCTGGAGACAGATGTTACAGACAGAACATGGAGGACTTGGTATCCAGGCCTAAAGGACTTGAATTGTAGACTCATGGTAGGTGCTGCATTTGAGGGACTGACACAAGAAGAAGCTGAACAACTGAACTATCATTTTAATAAAGATGCCTTTCCATAGTCAACCTTCCATAACAGCAAGATATGAACATGGAAGGGATTTTCCCAGAGAAGATGGCTTCTGAGTGGACTCTTAGCCTCAGCTCCACTACCCTTTCCTTCTAACTCTGCAACTCTTACAGGAAAGAAGCCAGGTCATGTCCAAGCAAGACCCCCACTCTGCCATGAGGGACAGCTAGCACTATGAGCTTCCAATAGACTGAGACTCCCAACTTGCTGAGACTCTCGACTGGCTGAGACTCCAGATAGGCAGAGCAGCGCTAGACTCTTCCCTATCTCTCAAGAAGCAGTATCCCACCAGATCCATCCCTGTGTGTGCTGAGAATCACACAATAGAAAACTCCTTCCAGGCCAGTCTAGCACACCAAAGTGGAACCTTCAGTTAACAATGCCCTAGCTGGATGTGCTCAATTAGGATGTATAGAATTGCTCCGTCCTTTACAGGAGTCCTGGCAGCAACTCCATCCATCCACAGACCCAGGAAATGAAATACTCTCTCCGCCCTGAAGCAGCTCCATATGAAAGGGGAAAGGGCGAGGGCTGAGGAAGAAGCACAGGGCGAAGCCCAAGTCCCAGAAACACTACGACACAGGTGATCATTTAATTACACCCATGTCATGAAAAAGAAATTCAGTCATATGTTTCTGGCATGTTTCAGCTCACAGCTAGGAAGTACCACAGCCAGGAGCAAGCCGGGATCTTGTGTTTCTAAGCATGAGCATATACACTCGGCTGCCTGTAAATGCAGCAGAATCTCTGCGGGGGCAAAGGAGGTGGTGGTAGAGAGCAGATGGTGACAGCGACTGATTCCTCTATAGGACGAGAGAGAGAGAGAGAGAGAGAGAGAGAGAGAGAGAGAGAGAGAGGTGTGAGCTCATCTCGCCTCTACAGGAACAGCGAGAGCGGAAGCATGGAGGTGGGCAAGTGCAGGATGTCTGGGGAGAGGCAGAGAATGTGCTGTGAGACAGGGGTATCGCCGGAGTCTAAGGTGGACACACACTTTGATTCCAGTTATGAGAGGCGCTCAATAGTAGAGACAAGAGTATCGCTTCAAACTGTGACTACTAGAGAAACCACACATCTCAAAGAGAACCATGGCACAGTTTCAGTTTTCCTTGGGATTCCATGTTCCAAGGTGGGGCAGGGCTGGGGGGACCACATAGTATTTCAGATCTGGGCCAGGAAACAAAGGAGCCCTCGGGTTTCCTTGGGCTTATAAAGAGAAGGATGCTGTGTGCAGTTTTGACGTTTTAGGGGAAGGAACATCCTAATCTTGAGAAAAGACACTAGTGAACTGGGCCCTACCTGGAGTAAGTGCCCAGGTTCTCTGAACACAGCATGGGGAGTGGGGTGGGGATTAGAGTAAAAAACTATACTCCACTCAGTCATGGATTTCTCCAGTTTCACCTGCAGAGTCTTTAGCAAGTCACCCCCTTTAAACAAGGACACAGTTATAAGATGAAAATGATACTTCCAGAGCCAGGTTACAGTGAAAGCAAGGAATCTGTGAGGCTGACGGTGAAGACATGTGTTCCTGCATGTAAGCTGACATGTGTGTTACAGGTGCTCCCCCTCCAGAAGGCACCACGCTGATACAGTGTAGTGTGAAAGCTACCGGTCCTCCAGGAGAAGCGGTCTAAATCCGGAGTTGTCAACAGTTTCTTCTCCTGCTGAAAATGGAGCTTTATTCCCCAGGCGAAGCCATTACATCTTTTTGTGCCAAATTGTTTTCATCTTTTAAATGACCCGGTAATCCCACTTTGGGCAATATACATCAGGGAATAATCCAGAAGGAAAAAAAGACGGCAATTTGTTCAGAGATGTTATTCATAGTGCTATTTCCAGTTCTTTATATATCCCTCTATTATAGCACTGATCTCACTGCGCTGCAATTATCCACTCCCCTTCCATACGCCTCCAAATTATCTCAGAATCAATCCCCAGCACCTAGCACAATGCCTGGCATACAGTAAGAACTCAATCAATGTTTGTTGACTGAATGGGTGGTATGAAAGAAATTTTGAAGAAAAAAAAACCGAATGAGCACAAACAAAGCACAGTTTTTTAAGAGATGGTGTTAAACTGATTTCTTTTTCCCTTTTTAAAATGCCTGGTTACTTTAGACTGTAAACTACTGGAAAAGGACCAGGTAGAGAAGCCTCAGGAATGACTTACGACGTTTTGAAGAATGTTCAGAAACAGACAGCTTTAGTAGAGGTGACCAAGGGTTAACCAGAGGCATAGGACCCATGCAAGGTCATTTTGGCTTGGTGACTAGAGGTAAGGGCTTAGTCACTGTAGCTTCTCAACCTGATTCTGACATTATTTGTGGTGGGACTTTGACTAAACCACTGCCTAACCACTCGGAGACCTTTCTCTACGCTGAAAAGCAGGGGGATTTTCTGGAAAGCCCAGCTCATTCACAGGAAGCCTAGGGAGAACCAGGCAAGAGCAAGCTAAACTCAAGCCACTAGCCACAAGGGGTTTTGATGCAGCAGCCCCTCTGGGATCTTTGCAGGTCCATTTTATATGAAAGAGAGTGTGTTTGTTGCTAAAGGTCTAGGACAAGAGACAGAAATCTCTTCATGAACAGAAAACACATTGAAAAAGAATTGGAGACATAGCTCAGTGGTAGAACACACATGTGCTGGACAAAACAAAAAGAGAACATGATAAATATAATCGCTTAGAAGGCTTAAATAAGGAATACTTTATTTAAAAAAAATCCCAAGAGAGCAAAGGCAGCTACACATTCTGAAGGCCTTGTTTGGGGGCATTTTTATTGCTCTGAGCTAGGAGTCAGAAGCCAGAAGCTGCTGCACCCTCAACTGCTTGGCTAGAAGCTAGAGATCTCAAAGTCCATACTCTTGGGTCTGGAATTCTGGTAGCTTCTCCAAAAAATAACACTGATGTGTCTGTTTGCAGCTCTGGGTCCATTCAGCCTGACATTTCTCGAAAGGAATCAATCACTCGATCAAATCCTGAACTTCTCCCTCCTCCATCCCACTGCCACAGCACTGCTCCAAGGCAGCAGCACCCCCCTACACACACACACACACACACACACACACACACTGGAATGTGCCAAACGTCTCTAAGCTTCGCGCTTCCACTATTGTCCTCACCTTTCAAAGAACTCCTCACACAGCTGTCAGAAAGACATTCATAAAAACGTAACTGGGGGGGGGGGCGCCCGAGGGGGAGAGGCGGGTAGCAGCAGACCTAGACTTGGGCACTTGGAAGCAAAAGCAGGTCCCATGGTTTCCTTGCACCACTCAGCCCCCTCCGGCTAGCCTCTGCTGCTTTTGCACCTGCAGTCCAGAGCTGCTGGTACAGCAAGCCCGAGTTCACACATGAACTCCTTCCCACTTTGTGCCAGCTGCCCACTGCCTGCACGCAGGGCCCTCGCCTCTGTCCTTTCCACGGCTGGTCCATGTCACTCAGATTCAACTGCAACAGATCTTGCGGAGCCCCTCCCCCACGTTCAGCCCTTTGTGACTGTAGATTACTGGCTGTTCCCCCTCATTTCCAGGTTTATTTCTTATCTCCTCCCCCAGCACACCCTTGCTACTCTGCATATTTAATTATGCACCCTGTGCTGGGACACTGCCTGCAACAGAGCAGGGCACAGGAGTAGAGACTCTGTAGGAGACCAAGGACATAGCTCAGTCAGTAAAGGACTGAGTCCAAGTCCTAGAACCCAGGCTTTAAAAAGACAAGCACGGAGTCACACATTTGTAATTCAAGTACTGGAAAGATACTTCGTGAGTTCCGGGCAAATAAGAGATCCTATCTTTAAATTAAAAAAAAAAATAAATTTAAAAACTGGACAGCTCCTAAAGATGTCCTCTAGCCTACACACACACACACACACACACACACACACACACACTCGCAGACATGGGAGTTAATAAGATTAGATGGATGCATGACACAGAAGAAGCCTGGCAGATTAGTTAAGGGAAAATGTTAGCCTTGCGCTAACCCCTGGCCCTCACAGTCAAACAGGCCCAGATCACTGAGCCTGTATGCAAGGGCTAGTGAGGGACCTAGATAGCTTCTCACGCTTCCTTAGGCCTTGCTTTCCTTATAGGTAAATTAGGATCAGAACATCTACCTTCTACCGTGGGAAAATTAGAGGTAATTACAGAATGGTTACTGTAGGGCTCGGCACAGACGAAGTATCTGCTGTAACAGCACGGTTTCTAGGCAAGACTCAGAAAGCAGCGATGTGTTCCCTGAGCCAGACACAGATGAACAGCAGTCAGTCAAGTGCTCCCTCCTGTACCCTCTTCCTCCTCTTCCCAAGCTCAGCGAAGCCATTCATTACAAGGGCCTCTTCTGCCTTGCTCGTAGAACAGCCCTGGGTGCAGGGTCGGGGGAAATGACTGAGAGACTTCTGGACTCTAACCCTGCAGAGTCATCTACCAGGACAAGAACACTCTCAAGGCCTCCTGCACAGCACACTGCTATGCAGCACAACATAGTCGCTAAGGGCTGGCTCTCCGCAACACGGGCAACCCATGCTCTCTACACACGGTCCTACATGCAAAGTATTTATTCCAGACTCTGTGGACCACAGGAATGTGACACACCAGTGTGTCACACTTCAAGTCCAACCATAGCT
Organism: Alexandromys fortis; assembly: GCF_014885135.2. NCBI lineage: Eukaryota > Metazoa > Chordata > Mammalia > Rodentia > Cricetidae > Alexandromys > Alexandromys fortis. Next base: position 2,335,799 of record NW_026067993.1, read on the forward strand.
CTGCTCTGCAGGGTAAGACCGCCCCTCCCCAAGTTCCCACGCACATCCTTCTGGCCCAAGCTTTCCCCCAATAAGCAGACAACACTCGCAAATTATCTTTCTACCCAGCGGAAACTAGGCCTCAGGTGGGAACAAATATCTGTTTAAGTTTGTTGTCTGTTGGTGTGGGTTTAGGAACAAATAAGAATTTTCCTGTGGATGGCCCCATTTCTAAATCTATCCATGAGAATTGCTCCCCTGGGAAAGCAGCTGTCCCCACCCCAGACGGAAGTACTCATGGGCCTCACACTATTTCCCACCGCCGTCCCTGCGCCAGCAAGCATCCCAGGTCGGCTAGCAGAAATGCCATTGGCAATAATGATGTACTCACGTGAGGAGGTCACCACCACGGCGGGGGGCCTTCACTGCCCTGGCTCCCTCTCAGGAAGCCTGACCCAGGACAGAACCAAGCAGGGGTGTGCTCCAGGAGCCTGAGGGGAACTGAGCTGAGGTGCCTCCCAGAACAAGGGGCAGAGGCACGGAGGGGGAAGGGCAGGAGGCGGGGGAGGGGGCTCCACTAGGTTTCTGGAAACGAGAATTCAAATCCTGCTTCTCCCAAACCCTGAGTCACCTCCTTCCCTTCCAATAGATGAGTGTGGTGGGTAAACATTCCCATATATGGAGAAGAAGGCTGGAGGATGTCAGAAAATCAGCCTTCTCTCTGGCACTTCAAGAGCATGCCCCACACAAGGCAGCCCTCCTTGAGCTGAGTAAATGATTTAACCCCCACAGACATGGAGTCTCAGCTGCTACTACTACGACAAACAGAGAGACACGGAGTATCAGCTACTGCTGCTGCTGCAACACACACACACACACACACAGAGACAGAGAGAGAGAGAGAGACAGAGAGAGACAGAGAGAGAGAGACAGAGACAGAGAGACAGACAGAGAGAGAGAGAGAGACAGAGAGAGAGAGAGAGACAGACAGACAGACAGACAGACAGACAGAGAGACAGAGAGAGACACAAGAGAGGATCCTGTTCCAGAAAAACAGTCTCCCACCCAACAGAGCAACTGGCTGCTTTGAAAGCTTAAAGTCTACCTGAGAAATGGCGCTGTCCAGACTGCCATAAAATGCCTACAGATTGAGAGAAAAACCTTCGCTCGCTATTCATCTGAGAGAAGATTCATGACTAGAATAATCGAAGAATTCAACAAAGTAAGCAACACAAAGTTGAAAAACCCAAACCATGAACGAACGGGCAGAAGACACCGCTTTCAAAAGATGCAACACGATGGCCTGTGACAAGCGAAAGATGGTCCACGTCACCAACCCTCAGAGGACTGCGGACGGGAACTACACTGAGATTCCATTTCACGCCAATCAGTACGTCACTCTCTACCAACAACTGCTGCATGTATGTGGACAAAAAAGAACGCTTAAACGCTGTCGGTGGGACGAAAACTGGTCCAGCCACTATGACGACCAGGATAGAGGTCCCTCACAAAGCTAAACTCGCAACTACCATGTGATCCAACTATCCTACTCTTGGGTACTTACCAAAACAAAGCGCCCAGCCAACATGCTAGAGAGATACTCCACCATCCGTGTGTAGTGCAGCAAGACTGACAGTAACTAAGAAACAGAACACACAGGCGTGGATGAAGAAAATGTGGCATATATGCATGATGGGGTATGCTGGCATTCACAAAAAAGAATAAAGTTATGCCGCCTGCAGGAAAACAGATGCAGCTGGAGACGGTCACACGAAGAGCATTATGCCAGTCTCAGGGAAACATAGGACGAAGGATATCCTTTCTCATATGTGGTCCCTTGACTTTACATAGACACAAAATCATTTATGTATATATAGCATGAACGCGGAAGAGAAAACCTGTCTATGGGGACAACAACTAATTCAAGGTGGGAATGGGAAGGAAGGAAAGGGCGGGGTGGAAGAACATAATTGTGTCGAAGTGTCCTACCACAACCCAGCACTGTGTACAATGATTACAGACAACATTAAGTTAGAGTGGAAAAAAATCAATACCTTACACGTAATAATACACATAAAAATACATAGCATTTTCAGCAGCCCATGGGACACAGACACTGAAACAAGTCTCTGCAGACCTCTAGGCTGGGCAGCTTCCTGAGCACTTGGTTTAGCATGAATTTTCATCACAAGGCAGACATCAGGATCCCTGATGCCATCAAGCCGGACTACTGACAGAGCATGGTTCCTAGGGGAGGAGAAGGCAAATCAGATAGTAAAATGTGTAAAAATCAACTCTAACCCCGAACTTCTGTGTCATGTTTGATGACTACAGCGGAGCCGTAAAGCTAATCAAGAAGGAATCTGGTCTCAGGGACTCAAGGCCAAATCAAAGGAGAAAGAATGACAGGCAGACATGAGAATCAGTGGGTGCTGGTGAGGACTGTCCTCCAGTTGTTCCTAAACATACAAGGCTGTGCCCGTCAGTTCTGCTCTGGTGGCTCATATTTTCTTATCCAAAGACTGACCAGCTAGCCCCAAATTACCCAGCTATGTGCTCGAGAAGCGGTTTCTAGTTCTTCAGTCCAAACATTCCCTCCACGCTTATTCTGAAAACTCGCTGCTAGTTTAATAAGCATGTGGACACAAACATAAGTGACCCTGGAAATAGGGAAGACAACCGGATCAGAGCACCAGCCACTGCACACCAGAACCAGAACTCAGTACTCAGTTCCCAAGCTGCAGCCCTCCCAGCGCACCCCAGCAAGGATGGAGGGGAAATGAGTGGTCCTAGTTCTGTCTGGAGCACAGCTTCCACTCATGCACAGACAGGAGCATTTTAGAGAGAAAGAAGTTCTGCGGTAAACACTTCTGAGGGAAAGGGCTGAAAACTTCCAAAGCCAAGTTCCAAGCAGGGAGGTATCAGGATAAATGTGAAAATCAGAACAAAAGACTCACATTTCTCCTCTACTTTGCAAACATTTAGAGGGTAGTCCCCTTAGTAGCCAAGGGACGTTTCATGTCCTTTGTGTATGTGTTCTTTCTTCCTCCCAGCCAAGGAGCGCCTCAGACCCAATATGCCTGACTGTTCCTGAATCCCCCAGAGCATCCCCACTGTCTCCCATGAGACCGAGATCATATTTCTTACAGCTGTTAATTCCATCTTTGCACAAGAAAGTTCTTCCATATATGGAACCAAACTCTGACTCCCTGGTCTTCAACCTCCTGTCCCAATTCTACTTCTGAGGACCATATATCAAAGCTTATCTCACTGGTGTGGAATGTTTGTAGGTAACTGCATATATAGAAAATAAGCTATCCAAGCCCTTGGTCCACAGTCAACCCTGCCGTTATCCTGACCCCATCATCACGTAACTGTTACCAAGATGAAATCCATTCTTTGGAGTGTTTTCTAATGTGTGAATGCTAAGTAACACATTCAACAGGTACACTGCTATCCTGTGACTCAAAAGTGCCCTACAAAATCCTGTCTCTCCTCTCCTTCACCCACCCACCACTTGCTCTGTGTGTGTTGTGTGTGTCTGTGTGTGTGTAAGAGAGATATAGACAAGCTAGGCAAGCGCTCTACCACTGAGCTTTCTTTCCCCTCTTTCCTTTTTACTTTGAAACAGAGGGTCACTAAGTGGCCCAAGATGATCCTGTAACTCACTTCTATACGCCAGGTATACCTGAAGATTGAAATCCACCTGCTGTGGCCCCCATAGCACCCTGGATTACAGGGTTGTGCTACCATGCACAGCAAATGAACGTTGGTTCGCTGGAAAACCCAAAACAGCAAGCCTTGAAGACTAGCTCTCTATCTGCCTCTACTCCACCAGCACCGCTACATGCCCATCCCTCACGGATGAAGTCTGTAATGCAGATCCCACGCTTCAGTATTAGAATCCAGTCCTGCCTGACCCCAAAATGCACCCTCTAAGGCTCTTCCAAAGACCATTAAGGATGAATCCTGTAGCAAAGGAGGGTCGTCGGCACAATTCTCTGAACAACACAGGTCAGCAAGGCCAATTGCTCATCACAGGGTTGGAGGACCTCACAAATGTTCAGTGGGGTGGGGAACTATAGTACTTTATGTTCTTCGCGTGTTCCATCATGCATAAATGCCTCCCAGGTGGTCTCATTGATTCTCTACTCAAAACCGCCTTAAGAGCAACATAATACCCGCTGTGCCAACAAAAGGCTGCCAGAGGCTCAGAGCCCACACGTCCACTTCCGAGGTCACTGCAAAAGGAAGCCGGCAGCCCTGAGACTCTAGGTCTGACCGTCCTAGACTCACCGTGTGACCTCTGGCTTTCTATTTAACTTTTCTAAGCCTCCGTTTCTACACCTGAAAATCGGAGATTAAAGCAGTGGCTCTGCCTCCCTCTTGGAGCAGTTATAAGGATCAAATGAGCTAATGAGAGAGAAGCCCTCTGGAGGAGAGGTAGGCATTCTCCAAGTGTGAGGGATTACTGGGTGATTACTTGCAAATGACTCTGCATTCCATTACAAATACAAAACGCAATGAGGTCATTGACAAGACAAAGAAACGCTAGGCCCTGGAAATCAAGGGAGAACCATCCCAGCTCTACAGGTTATGTCTATAAGCTGCTCACACTAGGAGCTCAGCAGCAGCTGTCAGGGTCTCAAATTCCAAGTAGCATACATCTACAGGGCCGCTCAAGACAAAACACCTCCCTTTACAGCTAAAAGCAAAGGCTGAACAAGAAGGAGGTAACAGAGATAGACATCTGGAAGACCCCTGAGAGTCTTGGCTCCGGAAAGGTGGCCTTTGATGTTTTCCTTGGAGCAGTTGTTAGAGACACTGGCTCCAGTCTCACTGCAGAATGCCCGTGGGGAAATAGATGTACTGTAAGGAGCTATTTACCAAGGAGCCTGAGGAAGCGTCCAAGCATGAATTAATCAAGGGCATAAGACATTTCAAGTTGCAGATACCAAAAGGATAAAGATCTCCAACCAGTTAACCCTTCTGGCTCACAGGGGCTCCACCTGGAGTCAGGCACACACGTACATGTGCAAGCGCGTGCACACACACACCAAGGCGGCATGCTGCCAGCAGCAGAGTGAGCCCTTACATCTGGTCCCTTTACATACCAGCCTTCTCACTGAAGACCACCGTAAAGAGGGTCCCAAGCAGCTCAGAGAGCAAAGCCTTCTGTCTGCCTTCTTCCCAAGCCTCTTCCAACACGCTAGTATCAGGATTCTCTTCAGGTCCCACAAAGAATCCAGCACTCGCTGTCATTTACGGAGGCGCCATAAAGTCCCCAGAAATGCACCCCTGGACTGGTGAGAAAGCAGTTCAATGCTGTCTCCCTGCTAGAAGGAAACTACTGTGCAGGGCAGGCTAGAATTCCTCAATTCCCTCCCAGTGGCTGGGTCAGACATGGGGCTAGGTGTTAAAAGTGGCTGCAGCAGAAAACACCCACGAAGGTGCAAAGGAAAAAGCAGATAAAAAGAAAGCTTCCAGCGTAGGCACTGAGAAGACATGCTGGGGACAGCAGCCGGCTGGAGTCAGTCTACAGGGTACACAGGTCACTGGTGAGGGGTGTCCAGGGAGGTGGACAGAAACAGAGGCAACACAGAGCCCTGAATAAAACCAACTGCTCTGAGATCAAAGAGCGGGGCTTTGCTTTGAATTTGTTTCTGTTATGGAAGTAAAGCCATGATCACACCACTGATAAGATTTTTAAAAATAAGCTTTTGCTCCCCCACTGAGAAACACTAAGAGCAGTAACTAGAGAGTGATAAAGGTTTGCTTTATGTTAGCAACTGTACTACAGTTTACATGAACAGGGATTTGTGCGGGGTGAATTATTTAATGGCAGTAATAACCATATGAGCTAGGCACTCTCTTCTCATATTACAGAGGGAATGAAGGCTAAAGACATCCTATTGAAATCCCAGAGATGATAAAAGCAAGAGGCCAATATTAACGTGTTCACAGTACAAACTTGACCCCTCGCAATCCCAAAAGTGCCCTATGTCCCTCTTCTCCCCCATTCTACCTTCTAGCCCACCTTCTACCCACGTCACTTCCCTGAGATAAAATACGCTCCCTATAACACATGCACAGTAATCCGATGTAGCACAGGCGACAATAACTATGCCATTGCCAGTGAGCACTCAATGGCTGTGTGTTCTTAAATGGGCACTGTCTTTAGAAGGCTGTGTCAGGAAGGTAATATAATATGGGCCATAACCGTTCTCTTTTTCCTCGACAGAAATTAAACCAGGCAAAGCAAGACTGTCAAGGTCAAATGGGAGATTTAGCCAGTTCAAGGACACTGTGCACAGTGCAGCCTAGACTGAGGCTTCAGCAGCTGTGCAGAGCTGAATGACCCTGAACCTCCAGCTGCTGTTCCCAAGACCTCAGAGGGAGCTCAGCAGATCAAATACTTCCTTGAAAAAGGCAAACAGCCACATCCCACCAAGCCTGGAATGTGAGTTCAAAGAGAAGGTTTCAGCTAGGTGTCAGGGAGTCCAGGCCTTGCAGAGCTGGGTGTCTCTGCCCTGCAACCATCACAGCTAGTAGCTACGCTAAGCCACTGGCCTTGTAGCCTTCATAAAGACTTGTTAGGCTACCATGGTGATTTCCAACCTCTCATCTCTCAGCAGAATTCTTCCTTTAAGTGAATACTATGGGATGTTTGGTTTTTAAGGCCAGGGAAATCAGAGCTGCCAGCAGGCTTCAAGCCTTCCTCCCCCTCCACTTCTCACTTTGTTGGCACCCCAGGTCTCAGACCACACTGGAACCTCCACCAGGGCTTGAAAACCATCAGCCCTCTGAACTCTTTAAGGACCCTCCAGCTCTGATGTCAGTAACATCAGGGATCCAAGAGGTACCTCCTTCACAGTTATATAGTTTTACCTGTATGAGAAGCACACATAGTATGGATGCGGCATAGTACCAGACAAAGAATTCCCAAATAAAGGACGTGGGGTAAGAATCCTATGTTCACGGCTGTGGAGACACACACCTTGAGTTCCAGCACTCAGGAGGCAGAGATAGGTGTATCTGAATTTGAGGCCAGCTTGGCCTTATGAGTCCAGGACATCCAGGGCTACACACACACACACACACACACACAAAAAAAAAAAAAAAAAAAAAAAAAAAAAAAACCTGTCTCAAAAGTATCTCCTCCAAAAAAAAAAAAAAGAATCCTGTTTTCCCAGAAGTTAGGAGTTGCCTGCAATTTTTGTCTAGGGATGGGACCCTGTGAAATAGCACTCTGTTGATACTGACGGCCTTGAAACCAACATCACCAACAAAAAACGGATCCAGCAGGTTGTGCTTTTGTGTGGCTGTATACAGATTATATGTGTGTACATATATAACAATAGTAATCAAAGCAAAGGTGACTGAGGGGGCATGAGGGGTTAGAGAGAAGGTGTCACAGCAGGACTGAAGGGAGAAAAGAAGGGGAAATGAGGTGATGCTATTTTAAATAAAGACACATTTTAAGAGAATTCTTTCATTTCTCTAAATCTCAGTTTTCTCACCTATAAAAGAGATAACATCCACCTCAAAAGGCCTTCAAGACAATGACTTCGCCTAACAAGTTAGCAGAACACCACAATACAGGCTGCAGTGGTTATCAATTGGTATCTTGGTCATCCATGGGAAAGAAGATAATTGCATGCCTCTGTACTCTTTCGGACATGTTCAACCCAAACGAACACCCTGGCAGAAGTAAAGAATGGGTAAGAAAGAAGAATGTAAAAGCTGGAGGGTGTGGCCATTGGGAGGTTTCCAATGCTTGAGTGGGTGGCCCTATACCCATGTAAATATGTCACTAATTGGACGTAGTGGATTATGGGAGGGAGGGAGGCATGGGGAAAGGTTGGGGGACTATGGGGGAAATGAATGGGAGCCAGAATGTATCTGATCTTTCATTGTATACATGTATAAAATTTTCAGAGTTCTCTTTTGTAATTTAGTTTGAGAAGCCCAGTTTGAGTCCCAAATTCTATGAATAGCTTATTTCCTAACATCTTAAAGTTTATCTTCAGAAACTCTGCAATCCCGGGCCTTTGCGTTCTGACAACAACCAAGACGGTCAAGGATACAGAAAGAAAACGTTTGGGAAAAACCACTGTTCCAGACCATGAGAACCAGACCATTAGCCTCTGCATATTGACACCCAGCATCCAGACAGCAGTTAAGTGACCTGAAAAGTCCTTGCTGCCCTCTGACCTGCAGGTGCCTGGTGTGCACAGATGGGGTGAGGACAATCCAAACACATCTTTTAACCACAGAACAAAGGAGTCGCAGGCACCTGATCTCCTCCCGGTACAGTGCACACATGACCCCTTGGGGATGAAGTGTAGGAACAGGAGTATTTTCACTAACCTAGGCATTTGCTAAAGCTGGGCCCAACAATGACCAGTACACAGACATCCAAACCATGATCGGAATGTTCCTGTGGTTCTTCGCAGTGACAAAGCTTTTCGCGTGCCTCCCTTGTTTAAAGGCTTCTTGGCAGATAAAACCAAGCTGTCCATCTTACATAGTCCTCTAATAAGTACTTGAGCCAGAAGTCACGTGCCCCACTTAGGACCTGCAGCATGTGCGCTGACTAACTCACTCACAAACTCTCTCTCTCTCTCTCTCTCTCTCTCTCTCTCTCTCTCTCTCTCTCTCTCTCTCTCTCTCATAGTGGGGTGCAATTCAAGTTATACAATTAAAGGGGCCGTGGAGGCCCAAGGCCAGCTCACTCAGGACCCTAGGCAAGTCATTTTCATTCTTTTAACCAGTCTTTATCCATAAAAGGAGATTTACCAAGCCGCCCTAAGCATCCACGCGCCCCTTCCATGTCACCCTGAAAGCTGTCAGAAATGAAACCAGGTCTCGCCTCACACACATAGACATATTTGGTCAGTTCCATTCCTGAGATTCCCTGCCCAAGCATCAAAGCCATGGAAAACATACCCGAAGTGTCAGAAACCCACCGGGAGCTCCAGAAGAGTATAGGGAACAGCCTGCAGCTGCCATCATCCACCAGACCAGCAAGTTGCTCCCCAACAGCAACTGTGGCCACCGTCACAGTGCATGGCACTCTCTTCAGCAAAACGCTGGTCTGAGTGGCAATAACAACCAACTCAGGATGCAAGAGCGTTAACATGAAGAACACAGAATGCACCCGGCATGCCTCATGGCCGAGAATCTAGGCCCAAGGGAGGAGAGGAAACAACACACTTTTCCCAGAGGACTCTCGGAAGAGCTGCTTCTCTGGTTAGCGTAGGCACCCACTGGCATCACATGGCCACCACATTCTTGTTTAGCTATGAAGGCGATATTGACGTGGAGGCCAGCATGCCCCCTGTTTATTCTACAAAGAGCTAATGCTGTCTGTCAGGCTCTCTCCAGACTACAAGACCCAGGACTTGGCAAAGGCCAGGTGTCACCTAAGCCGAGTCCTGGAAACCATGTCTGAGGCACTCAATCACGAGGAAACACAACACAAAACAAATCGAAGCATTGCCGATGTTTTTGTGGAGCGCGTGGTACATGAAGGGAAGGTCCATACTCACGAAGACCCTGCTCCAATATCTTACATGGTGTTGTAGTTCCTAAAGACCACAAAGTCCCAGGGTTTTATGTAAACAGCTCCAGTGTCTCCAGAACCCAGCCTCAACCTTCTGTTTCCGGGGTCAATACATCCCACTGCCATCAAGACACTTTCTTGAAGTCTCGGCTCACGAAGTCCCTCCTATTGCTGCAGCCTCCAACCAAAGATGCTTGTTCTACATATCCCTCAGAGAATACTAGGAACTCTCAGCAGGGTGGGACTGCCTTAGGAGAAAGTAAGTTATTTATCTACTCTATGTCCTGTACAAAAGGACATCTAGCACTCTTGGACATGCCCTCTAAATACCATTTGTGACCCGGCCTCTGGGGACTAAGACAACAGAACAATCCCGTGCCTTTTCTAGTCCCCTTAAAAAAGATGCTGGTCTGCAAAGGCCCTCACTCCCAGCCTTTTAGTGTGATGCTCTTTCCTGGATTTCCCAACCTGTGTAGAACATCCATCATGATCTTCCTTATACTATTCTTACTAGGAAATTTGATTTATTTTCCTTCCCAGTACAGGCTCCTCCAGGAAGAATCCAGGCTAGACCTCTCTCCACAGTGCCAAAGTACGGCTCATGGTCAGGTCTGTAGTCAGTGTTTATTAAAAGCCTGAAAGCAAATTATGTAGAAAGGAACAACTATGCTAGGTCACAGGGCCTAGAAAGAGATTAACATGAACTGGAACATCACAAAGAAACAGCTCTGGTCAAAACTAAGAAAAATACAATTAAGAAACTGAATGTAGGTAAATAGCCTACTCTTTCGGGATATTAAGCATATTAATTTTATATAAATAAACTTAAATAGAAGGTATTACACTTAATTAGAATACTAAAATATTAAGATGAGTTATAAACATTAAGTATTTCAGGATAATAACTCCTGGGACTTTTAAAGGAACGTTTTAGGGTCACATAAATTCTCTCCATTGGCTAAGAGTCCATTTTCCTGCCCTGAGGTCCCTTGCACTACAAGTATTCCACTGCAAATGACCTGCCCCACACTCTCAAAGCTAGGAGAGGAGGCTCCATCACTGACATGTACCTGTGTGTAACAGGGAAGCCAAACCTTCCTGCTGCTCTCTCTGTTCCCAAAGGGTAGAATGCGATCAGAGCCAAACAGCCTCTGCACTGGCAGCCAACCCAGTCATGGCCAGTCACCAACCAAGGGGGCAGTGGGACAGCCAAGTTTCAAACACCTCCATAGTGGCTTTTCCTAAACCCACTTTCACTGTCCCTCGGTCATAGCAGTAATCAGTTTGGAAACTCAACTGCTCCAGATGCCACCTTCTGTCTCCACTGCTCGCATCCTTCCAACAATTTTGTTAGCACCTCTGGCTCTGAATTAATTCCTTTCTACTTAAAGTATACAGAATGCTTCCCCCAGTGGTTTTCTAATAGATACAGAAGGAAAAGAAAGAAAGAAAGAAAGAAAGGAAGGAAGGAAGAAAGGAAGGAAGGAAGGAAGGAAGGAAGGAAGGAAGAAAGAAAAAACGAAAGAATTGGTTACTTGACTGTACCATCCATTTCTCTGTTTCTCATCTGCCCGACACTGTGTCCTAAGATATCTCCTCTGTCCAGGCCAAAATTCCTCACTTTAATGGCAATAAGCCAATAGAGCTAGAACTCTCAAAGTGACATAACAGGAATAATAATCTAATCGCAGTCACACAAACAAGCTTATGATGAGTGTGAATATCAAGTCACACAAAATAAAGCATGCCTACGAGATGATTATTGGCCTTCTCCTCAAAGCTCCTAGATTGGACTATTTTCCAGATTCGTTCCTCACGGGCTTGCTGGCTGCGCTCCTGGGCCATCTAGCTCCACACAGCCCCACAGCACAGGACTTGAGAAACATCTGCTCCTTTCTCCTCTTGGCTGAAAGGAGACTCTCACTCTATGCTCTGGAGGACCACCCCAGAAATATGTCCATCTCTTACGGAGCTTTGCCACTGCTGCAAGGTTTGAAATCCCCTCCCCTGAAACCTGGGTGATTCCAGGACTAGTACAACCAATGGGGCAGAGGGACACCGCTTCTGATCAGCACCTGCTGCCTTGCCAGCATGGGCTGTCAGTGTTCGGTTCTCTCCCTCCACCCCTCCCTCCTTTCCCCATCTCTGACCTTTCCCTTCTTCCCTCCAACTCCCATCTTTCCTTTCAAGGCTTTTAAACGAAGTGCATTCTGGGAAGAAATCTTACATACAGAAGCACACACAGACATCTTGACCTGTGACCTGTCACCACGACACGCCTCTAGTGTCCAGCCTGAAATCACCCAGCCAAGGCCATAGGCCTCGTACCATAGAGATTTGAGCCATGGAGAAAAACGTCCCTGTCTTCTTTGCTCCACCCAAATTCTTGACCCAGAAAACCCATGCGCATAAATGACTGTTATATGCCCTAAGATTAAAGATAATCTGTTATAAAGCAAGAATGCACACAACACAGCCTACCACTTCTTTCAGCTTTCTCTGTCCCCTGCTCTGACCGTTCAGACCTGCCTGGCTTCACTGATGACAGTGTCTGTGGACAGTGGCCCCCTGCGGGTGGTCAGATATGAGGTATGGGCTCTATCTGTCACAGCAACTCTGGGACACAGAGATTTCATGGAGGAAATAAAGATAAAAAGGCACAGGCTAAGTAGATTTGGCCAATTCTGTATCTATTTAGTAAGAGTGCTGAGGAATACGGGGCTTCTCCAGTCCTCTGTTTTCATCTGTAAGATGGGTGAGTATGATTAGAAAGGCTAGCTGCCAGAGGACTTGCGAAGATGAACTGAGAGAAAGGACTGAGGGAACTTCTCCCCCGGCACCTGAACTCTCAGCCACTAAAATAGCCCTCTTTGTAGCTGCGGGCTGCCACGGCACTTCCTCGCTGCTAGTGCAACCGCGTTTCCCATACAGCACGATTGCCTTCCTGCCCTCCTACTCTGCATGGAACCTAAGGCCACAGGCACAGCACGCCGGTGCAAAGCACTAAGTCCTGGCTAGAAATGAAGCAAAAACTCTTATCGCTTCAAGACCACCAGCTCCAGGGGCTAAGAGTGTACACCCTAGAATCTCAGACCTACATTCAATTCCCATCCCTGTCAGGACTGGCTGGTGGCCTGACCTCCCAGGGCACAGGTTTCCTTCTATGTAGAACAGGGACAGAAACACACCTTCCTCACAGAACCAATACAGACGAAGCAGCTACAGTGTGGCAAACCATGTCACTTCCTAATGTCACCGAGTGTGTGAATGGAAGAACAATCTGAGGACACAGATTTAAGTCCTGTCTTATGAAGAGACCGAGACTCATTCAACTGTCACACTTGTCCAAAGCCAGGCACCTACTGTAAAAGGTAGAGGGGCAGGACCCAGGTCCAGCCTCCCAGCAGTCTACCGAATCCAAAGTGCTTCCCATTCGGCTTCCCGACACGCACATTGGATGAGAAATGTGTCTAACTGGAAAGGGAAGAGCAGTCCAGACAGAGCAGGGCTGTACCTCTGGGCAGAGCAAGATGAGAAGGCCAATGTCAGAAGCCCTGTCTTTCAGCACAGTCAGCTCCTGTGGGTAAAATTAGCTCAGTTCTGCTCCAGTGCCAACCGGAGCCCCAAGGCAAAAACTCACCCGCGGCAAAGCATGACCTCACCTGACCCTAGCTCACGGGAAGGGTCCCTCATGCACCTCATTAGGAGCCTGAGATGATTCACTTGGCTGTTTCCTGTCTCCGGCTGCTGAGGTCACCTCTTCGCTATCCAAAAACGCAGCTCCACAGGAGAACTAGAGATAAATGCAAGCAGCCATCCTGGCTTTCTTTCCTCCAGGGCAGCTCACAGCAAGGTCTGAGGAGCCCGCCTGCTAAGCCAGCTAAGTGCTGAGAAAGCTCTGTAAGTGGTGTGAGCCAGTCCACGGGCGAAGAGCGGGCACTTGCCCAAAAAGACCCCTAAGGTGACCGCCTTTAGTTTACTATGAAGAGGACAGTGTTGGCCAGAAGACAGGCCTCTGCAATGCCTTTGTGTCCTACATAACACAGTAGACTAGATGGCCACGAGACTCCCTTCTGTACCTTCGCACCCCAGTACCTCCAAGGCAGAGCTCAAGTGTCACCTCTCCTAGGACTCCTTGCCTGTCACACCCATACCTGGCTAGAATTCCCCTCAACTCACCGCACCTCTACTCTTTATTCTTGAGCATTTACTTGTTCAAAAAATACCTACTGAACACCTATCTTGGACCTAACTATATAGAAATGAAAAGAATATCCCTTTCCCTCAAGGAAAGGCAGCCAGCTTCAACCAACAGCCAAAAATGGAGGAAGTCGAGATAAGCAAGGTCAAAGAGTGAAGTCCTGGAAGGCGCACCAGCGCTTGAGAAGAAACATGAGTGTTAGTAGCGGTTACAGAAAACCCAGGGGTACACCTAAACACACACCTGCCTTTTGCCACCTCTCCCCTCTAAGAGATGCAAAAGATTTGGGATTCTACCCTGAGCAAAGAAATTGGAGAATCTGAAAAAGGGAGGTGAATATTAGCAGATTTCTGAGTCCACAGCTCTATGCTAGAGAGACAGAGGACACAATCAGGAAGGGTGGGACCAGGAAAAGAAGGCCAGCTGAATGAGAACGCTGAGCAAGAGAAAGTCTGGACTCGGGAAGGGCACCTCAGGCCTACAGGAAGGAGTGTGGAGAGGCTGCTACCCCAGCTGACATGGTATACACTCTGAAGACCGGGAAGGGGAGCAAGTATCCAGAGCACCCACACACACTCCCATTCTCAGGCTCCTGTGACTCAGCAGATAGGCGCTGAGATGCTTTACACAGTGACAATGACGTGTGGAGTCTCAGGTCTCCTTAAACATTTCCAAGTGTCAATTACACACACGGGCCTACAGCTCTGGAGATCCAAACCAGAAAACCTCAAGCACCGTGGCACACCAAGACACAGAAACGATCCAAGATCAAGTTCTGTAAGCCCTACGTCTGTGGTGTGAGGAAGACAGAAGCCAGCAAGGAAATTTTAAAGAAAGCCCAAAGAGGTAAGGGATGCCAGGGATACCGACTGGTAGTACCACTGCAGGAGCCAGGAGGAACAGATCTGCAAAGTACTGGAGCTGGCTTCCCACACTAGAGTGGAACACCTCTCTCAGGACTGAAAAGGGGCAGGGCAAACAAGGGTGTAAATGCAGGAGAGAGGAGGGAGAGCCCGAGCTCAGAGACCAGCATCCCCAACAGACGTCATGTCTCCCTCCAGACCTCTAGACTACTAGCCTTGTCCTCAAGAAGCGTGCGTACCACATGCGTCACTGAGTACTTCCTGGCAGTCACATTTTTGAAAAGTAACAGACCAATTTCAAGAGCATACTTCATTTAATACAACAATATCCAAATACCATTTTAAAGGCACCAAAAAATCAACTTTATTAAAAATATATTTTATATCATTTTTGTACTAAGCTTTTGAAACCTGATGAGGATTTTCCAATGACAGCTCACATGAGGTATACACATTATGAATTCACTACTGCCGCATGTCAATCTGATTTAACATGGATGAATCAGGGCTTAGCATGGTACCTGACACACTGCATTTTTACAATATGAGAGAGAGATAGGTAGGTAGATAGGCAGATGATAGATAGATAGATAGATAGATAGATAGATAGATAGATAGATAGATAGATGATAGATAGTTACATAAATGATAATGATAGATAGATGACAGATAGTTACATAGATAATAGTAGATAGATAGATAGATAGATAGATAGATAGATAGATAGATAGATAGATGATAGTTACATAGATGATAATAGTAGGTAGATAGATAGATAGATAGATAGATAGATAGATAGATAGATAGAGATAGGATAGATAAACTACACTGTATTTCATTAAGAAATTTCAATTTTCTTCACAATCAACTATACTTTAAGTATGAGTCCTAGGCTATATTAAGAATAAAGTCTTGATACAACTTAATGTTAACATTAGCAGCATAATGTTCTTTCCTCTTTCTTTGAGAAATGACAACTGTTGTCAGTCTCTTTGGGGAAGCAGAGGGGTGGTAAAGCAATTGTGTGGCATGCTAGTCAGAGGAGCTACTGCTAACATAGAGCTCAGGCAGGAGACTTCCCTTCCTCGAGAGTCTCATTCTCCCTCACTACAAAGTCGCTGGCAAACTCCAACTCAGCGGGTCACGCAGGCCCACTGTAAAGCGCATGTGCACTGCGAAAATACAGCAGCGCTACTGGGAGCTAGCACAGAACCCAGGAGTAGTTCCCTAACACAAACACACACCACAGGGAACCAGGGACGTGACTCAACACTTAAGAGTGCTCATGAATCGTGCAAGGGACCACGCTTCAGTTCCCAGCACCCACCTGGCAGCTCACAACTGCCAGTAACCCCACTCGGGGCACCCACAGGCACGTGCATGCAAGTGTCCACATAAATCCACCACTGCTTGCATCCCGATTCACACTATGCATGACTCACTGAAGCAGTCTGGGGGGCTAGAAAGGGTAAAGCGCTGAAATGAGAAATTCTTAAAGGCAAATTCACCAAATGGAAATGAAAATAAGATGGCTGGCATGCTGATTTTACTGACCAGAGTCCCCAGCAACAAAGAGCCTTGACCAAAAACCCTTCCTTCAATACTCTACCACCAGCATGCTAGGTTTAGGGCCTGATAACCTCAGGTGCTAGACACACATGACCGCCCTCCGCCCCAATCTGTCTTTGCAGTAGCGGGCAGGGCCAGTCCATGAAACTTCATTGTTAACACATACACGATATCTGGTAGATGCCAGGCAGTTTCCCACGCTTTAGAAATACTAGTTCATTCCACCGTCCCCGCAGCCCTGCGAAGCAACTACCTTCATCGCTGTGCCCACTCTCCAGGTAAGGAAACAGAGGCAAAAGCAGACATAGCAGTAGACGGTGGCAGAGCAGGGGAACGAACCTAGGCCATCTGACTCTGTGTTCTTCATCACAGCGCTACGCCGCCTCCCTCGGTATCCTTGTTTGTGTTGTCGGTGGTGGGAGCGTAGCAGAAGACCCGCCTAACGCACGGCGAGAAATCAGGCGCGTGCGCACAGCACACAGTCAGCCTTCTCTCCCTATAATGAAGCGACAGGCGAGGCCAAATCTTTACCAGGAACCATGCCATCGACGTATGCCAAAAAAAAGTCCTTTTACACACCAGAAACACCCACCATCCATATGATCGGCACATTCCCTCTCTCATCAGGATGCTGTCTCCGGGAAAGGAAAGTCGAGTCTCAGGGGCAGAGAAGACAGACAAACAGAAGCCGCCACGCTCTCAAAGGCAGCGGTGCAGAGAACACTCAGACACCCTGGAGCTGAGGTTTCCTTCCCCCTCGGCACTGCCAGCCTTTGAGACGAGAACTTTCGACCCCGTTTTGTAGAAAAGGGTAATGACACCTCCGCTTCCCCTCAGCACTTGAGCGTTTGTGCAAGGAAAAGCCGTGTTTCTCGCGGATGCCACACACACAGATGGACGGGATAAGGAGGCGATGCGCTCGGCAGGTGTGGAACGCTCAGCCTTCGCAGTTCCACAGACCTGAGCGCGAGTACTGTGTCTGCCACTGTGCGACTGGGTCCGAGCTCTGAGCTCCTAACCTGCAAGGTGAATGGCGGATGAAAATTCCTACCTCGTGGGTTGTTGCAAGATTGGTAACAACACTCACTTACAAACTGCCTGACACCTGATGCGTGATAGTTGTTTAAAATAAAAATAATAATAATAAAACACCACCCCAACATCCATTCCCCCCCCTCTTTCTCTCTCTCTTCCCTAACCTTTGAGTAGATGCTTTTTTCCTTCAGGGTTTCTCTTTCTTCATTGTTTCCTCAGGGGGTACTAATACACTTAAAATTACCTGCGCTCAAATTCCCAAAAGGCTCAGCTTAGCCCCAACTCCGCTCTTGCTTCTCACCTGATCTCTCTTCTTCCTGGATTTCCCAAACTCCTATCTTATTACAAAAACCAATTGGAGCATCAGTAACCACATGAAACCTTCAGGCTACATCAGTAATCGTATTGATGACACCATGAGAGAGAAAACCAAGAATTAAGCTAACCAGGATACAGACAAATGGCAACACATGTTGCTAAAAGATTAACAAATTTCTTTGCACGTTGGCTTAAAAGAAAAAGAAAACCCTTCTATCGGGTGATTAAAAAGTATGCTAACGCCAACCTAATTTTCCCAGTCCCTTCTCTGGGACGCCTTGAACCTCCTCCACACACCAGCAAGAAAGTTGCTCTGGCAGAACTGGTGATAATCAATACAGGGTACCATAGCCATTCAGGACCATCTCAGTCCATGTAGACAGTGCATCTACCAAAGCGAGGGCCGATTCGCTGTGGGTGGAAAGCTCCTTCAGGCACAAGTTCATTACTCCCAGCATCCAGCACCCTCGGCTCAGCTGATTCAGTAACTGCTGTGCCTCCCTGCTCAGCAACAGCCTGGCACATCATAAGCCTCCAAAAGCTGAACTCAACAACTACTCATGCATACGACAGCGACGACAGACCCAATTTCACTCCAGGCTCTGCCATTTACTCAGCTGACCTCCTGACCATGGACCAGGGCTCCTCTAGCCCATCCTCGCCTCCTTTCAAAGCTACACCCTGAAAGCCAGCCCTCTCTTTAACACATCCAAGGTCCTCTGTCATCGCCAACCAAATCCTAACCTTCTCAAGACAGGCGGCAAGGATCCTCCTTCTCCCTCGTTCCAGGAATAAGAAAACAACCAAAGGAAACAGTTGTTTCCTCCGAGCACACAGAAGGCACTAAATAAATATAAAAATCTCCCTTTGAAAAGTAACCAAAGCTGTTGAAAAAACAGCTCCTTGTGCGCAGATAACTGAAGGTTGTTTTTAAAGAGGATACTGAACCCCTTCGCCTCCGTTACACAGTGGTGTTACAAAACAGGGCGGTGACTTGCTCGAGCCACATAGTTGGTATATCTTATGGCTCAGAAGAAATTATCATCCCAAAAATCTCAGCACTGCACTCCGTGCCTTCCTCAGCCACACAATATCTCAGAGTAGAAAGTGGAAATACTGGGGCTGGAGAGATGGCTCAGAGGTTAAGAGCATTGCCTGTTCTTCCAAAGGTCCTGAGTTCAATTCCCAGCAACCACATGGTGGCTCATAACCATCTGTAATGGAGTCTGGTGCCCTCTTCTGGCCTGCAGGCATACACACAGACAGAATATTGTATACAAAATAAATAAATATAAAAAAANTTCCCAGCAACCACATGGTGGCTCAAAACCATCTGTAATGAGGTCTGGTGCCCTCTTCTGGCCTGCACACAGACAGAATATTGTATACAAAATAAATAAATATAAAAAAAAAAAAAAAAAAAAAAAAAAGAAAGTGGAAATACTGCCACCGTTACTCCCTGGCTCCTAAAATGGTTGCATTCTCTTGCTTAGTACGTTCACTATATCTGAAATATGGATTTCCTTACCCCGTTCCTATCTATCTTTACCCATGAACTTGTAGCACTGTGAAGCTCCCTTCCCAGAACCAAGAAGAGGGCAGGGCACAATCCTACCAAGACAATATCAATTCCCTCCTCTGTTACCAGTCACAGAACCACAAACAACCAGATCTCTCCACGCCTCAACCTCATTCTCTTTAACATCCACAGTCCAGCCCGCTGCTATTGGGAGAAGTCAAGTGTATGAACCCACAGTCCACACAAGAGAGGCACTCGGAATAGATAGATTTGCCTCTCGTTTTCTCTACCAGGCCCCCAGCGAGCCCAAAGGGCTCCTCTATCAATCTATCCATCGTGGACCGCTCCTTGCCTGCATCACCAAAGCCACAAGCCCGCCCTTCTCCACTTCCCACTGCCATTCCCTCTGCCTTTCTGAGGCAGGTGTCTGCAAAGGGCTGACCTCACAGCTGGCGCTCACCACACGCTCGCTCGTGTCTGCCAAGCTCTGACCTACTTCCCACCCAGACTAAGGCAGGTGATGCTGCAACTGATTCAGCAAGGTCTTTTTTTGCTTACTTTTTACCTCCAAGTTATCTTGGACATGGGACCTAAGGCAGAACCACAGTTAAAAAAAAGGAAGGAAAGAAAGAAAGAAAGAAAGAAAGAAAGAAAGAAAGAAAGAAAGAAAGAAAGAAGAAAATCAGAGCAGAAGAGTCCCTACCAGCCTACCAAATGTCACCCTCCTATTTTGTAGACATGAAGTACGACACGGAGAATACTGGTGTCTTGCTCAAAGCAAACCCAACCCCGAGTATCCCAAACATTAAAAACAACAGCCATTAAGCCAAAGCCCTTCCTGCCACTTTTCCTCATCTCGGAAATGGTTCCTTATGTCCAAGCTTAAAGGCCCCCTGAGGCCATCCCAGCCGTATGTCTGCTCTCCATTGAATGCACCGCATCGCCCCAGATGAAAAAGTTCTAATTTCTATCTTCATAAAGTACAGTCCACATAGAGGAATTAAGCCGCACACACTTTAAAATCCTAAGAGGTGGTGCAGGAATTGAGCAATGGAGACAGAGATTCATGAAGTCTAGCACGGGGTGTGCCACTCACTACTAACCCTGAGATAGCTGAGACCATCTCCCATCCAGCCCGGCTTCTCACGCCGGATCACATTCACTACAAGCCAATCCACTTTAGCTCTCTGTGTCTCGCCATCACCTCCAAAACAACATCATCACCCCGCATGGAATAACTAGACTGTGAGTCACTAAGACCAGAGCTTTCCTCCCATGCATCTGGGTATACGTCCCTCGGTATGTGTGCGCAGTGCTCATCAACAAGTTAGCACAGTCTCGTTTTTCTACAGTTATGTCATTCAGGCTTCTTTGGTAACCAAGCTGTCAAAGTCGCCTGACAAAGTTTCGTAAGGCAACAGAACATTAAGCTCCCTTCATCTACCAAAGCATATGCTTCCCCGGACGAGGGCTTTCTTAACAGCAGTCTGTTGATTCTAATACCAGCCGGTCCTTAAGTCTCTTCCTGCTATACCAAGTACATAAGCAGTTCTAAGTCATGTACAATGTTCGGATGAGAATTCTTCTTTGCTTTTTAAGAAAGAATCTCATTTTTTCCAGAAGTCACAGGGAAAGAATTCTAATAATTATGGGTGGTGATCCAACTGGAGGTGTCAGTGTTGTGATAGAACTGACCACAAAGTTGACGGTGAACGAATAATTCTGGGCCTCATTCCTGGTGCATGACTATCCAGACAGCACCAAGACCAAGACAAGTCAAAATGTATTTTCCTGACTGAGGCCCCCAAGAGATGCTGCTCTTCTCCCAGATCCTGCTGATCCTTTCAAGAAAGAAACTCTTAAATGAGGCATGTCATATGATCCACTAAAACCCATCACAAGTGCCAGGAATGAGAGCGGTACCCAGACATGCTGGCAACGGCACCCACATGAAATAAAGCAAAGACAGGGGCTCTCTGTACAGAGATGCCCATAACAGTGTGATCGATAATCAACAACCCTTATCCAACAATATACAACAAACAGCACATCCATGCACTCCATGCAACAGCTGGACAGCCTCTATAAACACCTGAGAACCATAAGCTAAGCTGGAAAAGCCATGAGTATCACAGGAGGGGGTGAGGAGCAGATGAAATTGCTTAATAAAAGCATGATTCAGAAACAATTGGAGAGCACTATTTCAATGTATCTTCTCTTGAGAAAGAACGACACAACTCAAAGAGCCCCAGAAGGACACCTCAGTGACAGACGAGACATAGGAGTCTTCAGATAAAAGGAGACATTGTGGCATACACTGGACCATCACAGTGTAAGCTCTAAGTCTGTGTCTTTCCTGGAGAAAAAGATGTTATAAGCTACTTCTTTGGAACTGAAACATTCCCTCCTGGCAGGAAGAGGGAAGCTCTTAAAACTCAGGAAAACTAAGGACTTACAGGGCTCCAGGAAACTTACAAGGCTCTAGAATATCAAAGACTGTTAGCAAACTGGGAAGACCACAGGCAAGGTTATAAAAACAGCAAACAATCCCTGGGGAACAGGAAACTTAGAGTTGCCTACAAGCTAGGCAGGAAGCTCCAGGGATGCGCTTTTGTGAGCTTTCTCATGATGGGATGCAGGGGAGGAAGACACCTTTCTGTGAGCAAACACAATCAACTCAGTGCACTACCAATCTCGATTTGGGTGGCATTAATTGTCTGGTCTGCCATCAGCACTGTCGGAAGTGAATGGACAGTAGAACGTGTCTCTCCCAGAAAGGGCGCACGACAGGAGGTAATAGCAATCTCCAGGGGAGGAATTCTGCATCCGTGAGAAAGCATGCCCAAATATGCAAACCAGGTCCAAGGGAAGAGAATAGGTGGGTGGGTACAGGAAGAAGAAATCATGAGACAGACAAAAGACATAAAGGATGTGGTTCAACGTGGTTAGTTTCCTTTCCCCAGCCAGAGAAACAAACCTCAAACTCCAGGAAAATAAATACATCATAATAACCAACCGGTTCATTGTAGAATTAAAACCAAAACCTGGCGTGATTGTGAAGAACTAGAGGAAAGCTAGACTTTGACGAAAGGAAAATGTTAGTCCCCTGTGAGTGGCTTAAAGGTCATGACCTCTAAAAAGGAGATGGGGCCCCAGCACATGAGTTACCCCTGTAAGCAGCAATGTCACTATACATGACACTGTTTTCAGGTTAGTGCAAACCACACACAGAGCACGGAAGCCCTCGATATTGCTGCGAACGACGTGTAGGTGTACATACAGTCCGTATAACCCTTTAGGAGACCAACAGTAGCTGAAGTCAGGACTGACAAGTTCAAGGGTAAACTAGAGGACAATGGCAGCTGAAGGACAAGCCAGCGGTGTGAAAACACTAGGACAGCTGACTCAGCGATCTCCACTACGCAGGTGACATAAACTTCTAAGGAAAACAAAGGGTTAAACAAAGTCTAGGCTAACAGCAAGGGACAAAGGGAACTGTGTGTGTGAACAGGCTATAAATAATCAATCCTTGTCTATCCTAGAGCAAAATCAACAGGCATATTTCCAACCAGTAACTCAAGAAGAAAAGATGGGAACATGTTTTTCCCCAGATGACAGTAAACATAAGAAGGATTAAACAAAACTGGGTACAAGCGGTTGACTATTGGGAATGAGACTGTGTTTGGGAAGAAGCAGGACAAGAAATCTTTTATTTTATTATAAACACTTCTGGATTGTGTTTTAAGTTACGGGCATTAAAGACAAAGTCGAGCGGGGTATGAGGACATGTGTCTTGAATCCCAGCACTCAGGAGGCAGAAGCAGGCAGATCTCTGGGAGTCCGAGGTTACCCTGGTCTGCAGAGTGAGTTCCAGGACAGTCAAAGCTATGTAGAGACATCCTGTCTCAAAAAAAAAAAAAAGCAAAAGAGACAGAGGCAAAAGTATCTCAATGTGAAAAGGAAGGCCGGCAAGAAGGCTCAAGATGGGGAGGCACTGCCCTCAAGACTGCTGGCCTGAGTAGGACCCCCAGAACACACACAGTAGGAGAGAGCTAACTCCAGAAAGGTGTCCTCTGACCTTCATATGCACACACACACACATGCACACACACACACACACACATACACACACATAATCATACAAAATAAATGTTTAAAAATATTTGTTGCTTAAATGTTTAAGCTATACCGAATATATTTAATAATGAATAATATTTTAAGATACCATGGCTGAGAGTTCAGAGAAGAAGAAGAACAAGAAGAACAAGAACAAGAAGAACAAGAAGAAGAAGAACAAGAAGAACAAGAACAAGAAGAACAAGAACAAGAAGAACAAGAACAATAAGAAGAACAAGAAAGAAAGAAAGAAAGAAAGAAAGAAAGAAAGAAAGAAAGAAAGAAAGAAAGAAAGAAAGAAAGAAAGGGGACTTTTCTAGGAAACCACTGACGAAGTGTCAATCTTTTGAGATCATTCGGTGACAATGGGGGTCCACACAGGTCACGTGGCCTTCATTTAAAACTGTCCCCTTTCTCTATGCTCCCCAAACTTGCCATCTTCCGGTACAATTTTAAACACTCTTTGCCCTTCAACTCTCTTAGCTGGCTTCCAAACCCAAAGGTGTCCCCAGTGAGAACTTAAAAATGTAAAGAATCCCTGAGGAAAGCAGGAACTCAACAGCCAGTGCAGCCGGCAGAGCTGTGGCCCAGAAGCACACAAGGCCTCGAGGTTGGAGCTATATTTAGCAACTTCAGGGCAGACAACAAGGACTCCTGTTCCCTGGAAAGGAGGTAATTAAAGGAGGCAGATTTCGGCCTGGGGTGGTAAGTCTCAAGGAACTGCAGCTCCAGGCAGTCACGGCCTGCGCCCTGAATGAGGAAATGGTATCCGCAGGCCTGACATCCACTCCTCAACCATCTTTACTTCTCCTCACAGGTTTTTGAAGCCAAGGGAATGACCGCCAGCCATCAGCTCATCCTCTTGTTTCTGCAGTCCTATGAGTGCCACCTGCGAGGGACTTACTGTGCACCCAAGTGATGAGCCCAGTGCTACAGGACAAGTAGCAGTGAGCCAGCCCTGACCTCTGACCTCCAGGCAGCTTGCTGGTGAGAAGCCACCAAGTAAAAAGTGATCCAGCCCGTGACAGGATGGGAGAAAACCATTGCCTGCTGGAGCACCTAAGAAATCATCCAGAGGCTTGACCTGAACCAACAGAAACAGTCTGAACTTAAAGACTGCTTTTTATACTCAGCGGCTATTGAACGAGACACAAGCCAGCAGGCTACAGGGCACGGAGAAAACAAGAAGTACCCACACAGCTACAATGAAAGAAGGTAGAGAAGATGAATGCTTGTGTCCCTGAGTTACAGCTTAGCTTGCTAGTTCTGGTCTGACTGCGTGTGCCACCATTCTCCCCACCATGGATTCTTCACAAGCATGTTGTGCCTTGTCATGTGTACGCAGGTGCACATGTGTATGTGTGCATATGTAGAGGCCAAAGGACCACCTTAGCATCCGTGTTTGAGACAAGGTTTCTCACTGGCCTGGAACTCACCAAGTAGGCCTTGCTGTCTGTGACAAGGTCCGGGAAGCTACATGTCCTTACCTCCCCAGTGCTAATCTTCCCAAAGTGCAAGATCCATGAGCTGTTTGTTTGTGAAGGTTCTGGGGCTAGAACCCAACCACGCTTGCAAACATCTTACCGCCTGAGGTACTTCAGAGGCCTCGACATGATTTCTGATGCATGTTTCCCCCATCTCTGGAGCCCACGTCCTACACAGCACAGAGAGCAGAACATCTTTCTCAAGACCATGACTGTGGGATACTGACAAATTCCAAGGCAGGCCTCTCTGACTCAGATCACAAGTCTTTTCTACCTCTGCAACCAAAAGCAATGGAAAGGAAAGGCACCCTTCAAGCACAGCAAGAAGATAGGGCAGTGGCCATGGGCAATCCCCTCCTCAAAGCTCAGAGCATCATTCACTGTAGCAATTCCCCAAATCCATACCCATGTGTACCTGGGGTCACCCAACCGCTGAGCATCCGTCTTAAAACTCTTCATGATCAGAATGTATTCACCTTACCTACAAGGTTCCCCTGCCAGAAGGCCCTGCCCAAGCTCTCCTTCAAGATAATGTTTACTCCCCGTTGGAGAGCACCCCCCCCATTGCTCCAGCCACAGTAACCATATTGCAAATACTTGATAAAATGGAAAGAGGTAAACCTCCTCTGTCTCTCCCACCATCAGCAAGGATGGTTGAACAACTACCCATTAACTCTGGGAAGAAACGGAAAACTCACTTGGCAAGGGTCTTCCCATTGGCCAGCTCAGCACAGTGATTCAATGACATCATCTGCCATACTGCCTTCAAAGCCCAAGTCGTGTGTAATGCTAAAAAAACTATCACAATCGTCTCCTTCCTCGTTGAACTTAGACACACACACACACACACACACACACACACACATTCCTGATACTCTCTGGCACTGGCCAGCTTATCATCTTTCAATGGGAGATTATTTTCCATGCCTTCCTGAACAGAAGGTTCCATGTGCTAAAGCTCTGACGCCTGGGGAACACCAAACACCCAAGGGTGCATGGTACGTCCCAGATACCCAGGAACTGTTAGTAGCACAGCTCTCGGGGCCATCAAAACACAATACTTTCATGCTCCACCCATGTCGAGCCTATATAACTTTGACCTAATATTGCCCCCTGAATGGACTGTGGAATAAAACCACACATGTTCCATCAGACCCACGATACACCTGCGTCCCCAGCACGACAGAGCTTACACACCTCCAATGAACAGTATCTTTTACTACTTCACTGTATTTCCTGACATCTCTGACCACATCATTAGACTCTGAGTTCAATCCATCACCACAGGTCTTCTGATTAAATCCCTGGGAGTGGCAGCTGAGATGAGAGGCGATGAGCTCAGCTGGAGAAGCCAGGTATCAGGACTTTGAAATCAAGCAGCAGCAGTGAGTTCACCTCCCGCTTTACCACTGAGGAAGTCGCTGGCCACCCCATCCCCTCCCTCACGGCTATTACAGGATTAAGGGAAATGATGCAGGCGGACTGCCTGGCAGAGTGAGCACTCAATAAATGGCAGCTATCATGGTAATTAGTTCTATTCCTGTTTCCCATTCCGGCCTGCCACACAATCAAAGTGTTAATCACACCCTTGGTCTCTGTGAAGTCCATAAGCCCTTCCATGGGATGTCTTTGCAAAGCCTCGGCCAACATCCCATTTGCCTTGCTACTGACTAGACATGACAGACCAGAAACAAAAGACTGTCTAGAGTCCCCATTAAAATCTCAGACACGGCGGCAAGGGGAGCCACAGAGAAACTACAAGAGAACACAGCTTCTCTTGGCCCTGCCTCTCAGCGTGTTGCTCACCACTGCACAAAGATGAAAGAGGACTCAGATGTTAGAGCAGGTACCTGGGTCAAGCCTCCCCAGCCTCTCCAGCCTTGAACCAGGTCACCTGCAGCATTTTGATAGGTCAGGTTTAGAATCCCAAGGCAAGGGCTCTTCATCCAAACCAAAGAGCACATTGGCTAGTTCAGGTGTTCCAAACTGTGTCTGGAGAAAATGCACAATGATCTAGTTCTGGTCTTGCTGTTAAAATCCCTGTGACCTTGGGATGCCAAAGATGGCTTAAGGCCTCGCTTTCCTTACTTGTACAACACAGGCAGAGACTGCTAATCCTTTAACCAGCTCAGCAGAAATGCTAAGGCAGACTTCTAAAATGCCAGACCTGTTTCTCAGAGATTCCAAATCAAGACCAGGGTTGCAGCTGAATTAGCATTCTCAAATTCTGATATTTAAGAACTGCAAGCCTTACAGACCCATACGTCCCCTCAAACTAAATGACTGCTTCCTCCACCAACATACCGCCACCTTGACAAAAGCAGTAGTGACCAACTAGTTCCACTAGGCAAGAAAACAATCGGGACCACTTGGGAAACCGAGGACTTCCCAGATGGATTCCTGAGTTAGCAAAAACAGACAGTCCATTCACTGGAAGCTCTTAGCCTTGAGAAGAACGGGGCAGAGATTCCTGTAATCAGTAAATGCCCAGTAGAAGGGAGGTGAGGCCCACGGTGCTACTTGGCAGGCACAGTGTACAAATGAAGCACTCAGGGTGTGTACTAACTTGCAGACTCTGGTATAGGGCTTCATTTCTAACAGGCCGAAGATGATGCTAGTCCACGAGCCCAAGAATCATATCTTGACAGCAAAGTTCTGAATGCAAGAACTTGGCAAAGGTAAACTTGAAGCCTAAAGCAACCTTCCTACACAGAATTGCTGGGCATCTACTAAGTCTCACTTAGGGGTTGTGCCAGGCTAAGAAATCAGACATACCCAAGACACAGAAAAGAGACATCTCGGCGAATACCCACAGTAAAAAGTGCTGTAAGGTCTGAATCAAAGGGGGAGGCACGGGGACCATCCCGGTAAGAAGCTATTCATTCTATTTGGCCAGCATGAGACAGAACCATCAGGACTGTGACGCAGTTAAATTGCAAAAGAGAACAATTACAAAGCGAGTACAGAATGGTCCTCAGGCAAGAAAGGAGGACAGAGACAAGAAGAGCCCATCACCCCGAAGTCTTTTGAAACCCCTGACGAGTTCAAAGTCAAGAATTCCAGCACAATTAACAGAGTCTGCTGTGTTGGGGCTGGAGAGCTGGCTCAAACGTTAAGAGCATTGACTGCTCTTCCAGAGGACCCGGGTTCAATTCCCAGCACCCACATGGCATCTCACAACTGCCTGTAGCTTCAGCTCCCTGGAAGCTAACACCTTTACATCAATGCACATAAAATAAAGTTAAAATAAATTAAAAAAGAAAACAAAAAAAAAAACAAAAAACAAAGTCTGCTGTGGCACTGTCAACATAGAGAGACAGGCTTCCTTCCTACAGAGCTCCCCAGAATACTGAAATAGTCGTCATCCATGCTTACGGCTGAAGCGTTCACAGCCACGGTTGGCCTTTCTCTTTCCCCAGGTGTAAACCTTTCATTTTCTAGGAACCAATTTGACTATAAACTCCATTTTCAGTAAAAGATGAGCCTTATTCTTAATCCCCTTGGGCAGCCTTTGTAACCCATGGTTTCAGGTAGTAATCCTACCCAAAGCCCCTCCTTTGTGATCTCATTTTGCAAAAAATAAAAATAAAAAGAGGAAGAGGAAGGATAGAGAAGGGGTCTCCTAGAAACCGGCAGTCATAGTACAGCTATTCCCCAGATGAGGCTGAAATGGCTGTCTTGAGACGCACACACCCACACTTGGGTGTGCTCTGACGCCCATGCCTGAATCGATGTCAAAAATCTCTTAATGAAATCCAACTCTGCCCCACGGTGACTCATCCTGAGATTCTCTTGTACTGCACAGTCAAGCAAAAATCCTGACTTCACCTGAGTGGCGTTCTCTGAAAAGAACCCCTCAAGATGCCACAGGGGAGAACCGTGTCCCCAGCCCCCATTCACAGTCCCATGTTTGAGAACAAGATCCGCAAACGGTATTTATAGCTCTACTACCCCAAGAATAGTTAGTACACTTCAAACGGAACGGAGAAGGAAGAGCAAGAAGAGAACGGGGAGGAGGAAGCCTGGTGTGGTGGTGCAGAACTGGAGCACTGGGGACGCAGAGGCAGGCAGATCTCTGAGAGTCTGAGGCCAGCCTGCTCTGCAGAGCAAGCTCCGAAGGAGGGAGAGAGGGAGGGAGGGAGGGAGGGAGGGAGGGAGGGAGGGAGGGA
>NW_026067993.1:2365069-2384795 GCF_014885135.2 Alexandromys fortis
GGAGGGAGGGAGGGACGGAGGGAGGGACGGAGGGAAGGAGGGACGGAGGGACGGAGGGAGGGACGGAAGGAGGATTCATATACCCTACAGAACCCAATATATTTTCCTAGAAAGCCTAATACATTTTCAGTCTGACCCTTTAGAAACAGTATCTTCAGACACCTGGAGTAAAAATAACAGGCAATACACAGACTAAATTAACATCCAGTTTCGTATTAGTCACTACAAGTAGCCATAGGTGGGTTTTGTTTTCCTCTCTGTACATTCTCAGGTGTTCCTAACTTTCTCCAGTGGCCATCAGTTTCTCTTGAAATTAGGGTTCAGAACAGTTCTTGCACTTCCTGTGTTTAAGTGCACCCCCTAATAATCTAGCTTAAAGAACAGGAACCACTGATGATAACAAAGACATCCATCACAGCGCTGTTAAGTGGGAGAACACAGATCACCAGGTCCTTTTGAGATGGCAAAAGCTGTAGTTATCACGTATATGAAGGCGGCACGCCATGAAAAGCGGCTCACACCCCACTGCTCGGTGAGGGGACATAAAACCACACATCCAGCAAGTCTGAAATCAGTACAACACAAATGCAGAAGAACTAATAAAAGCAAGGACTTGCAAAAGAATATTAAAAACATAAACTGTGCTTGCCTCTAAACCCTGAATTTATGAGTGATTTTCAGTCTCTTTATATGGTTTTGTTTCTTAATTTTTCTATTATGGGCATGTGGTACTACTTTTATTACAGAAAAATACAACACATAATAAAACTTCTTCGGGTTTGCTCTTGCCTTCATTCCCCCCTGGGGGAGTTAGAGGCCACTCAGGGAGGAGAAGACAGCTGTGCTGGGCTTTGAAGGATGAGCAGGCATTTACCTGACAATAGGAAAGGGCGGTCCCTTGGGGCTGCAAGGAAACTGAAACGCAGAGGGATGCAACTGTGTGGCCTGCAATGCTATTGGGGGGCAGGATGTTGGGGGGCTGAGAGTGAAGCAGGAGTGCAATGGGGGGGATCTTGGGCACGGGCAAAGTCAGGTGCTGGCAAGACTAAGATGTGAGGACAGTAACTGACCCATAGCCAAGGAAGATGGGGAGGAAGAAGGCAGGATGACAGCTGGGAGTGGAAAGAGAAACGCTTTCTCAAGTGCCCGTAATCACAGCAGAAGTGAGGCCCATAGAACCAATATTGGGCAGGGCAGAAGAGAACTAAGTGTCCTGGACCCATTTCTATTCTCAAATGGTTCTCTTTAATTTTCTTCAGACAAGGCCCGACAAATCTTTGCATCAGGAAGTAAAAGTATTTGTTCTTGTCCAAGCATGTCTAAAAGACAATCAGACTTCCTCCTAAAGACAGGCAGTACTTGGTCGCCTCAGAAGGAACCTGTGATTGCTATGCACAGGTTACAAGCAGAGGCGTGGTCTGTGGCTGTCGCTGTCCAGCTGTCCAGTTGTAGAACCAAGGCAGAAGGAGGCAGAGCGGAAGAGGAAAAGGATCTCCCCCCCCCCTCCCCGCCCCATGCAGCTGAGAGAAAGAAGATGCTAGAAACTAATGGCTGGTCTCTGAGGTGAGATGAGGCCACCATGTCACTTGTCACAGCCGGAGGGCACAGTCTGGGAGGCGACAGGAGGCTACAGAGAGTCTGCTGGTGCCCACTCAAGGCTGGATTCCTAGCAGGATACCAAGAGGGGTTCCAGTAAGCCAGAAGGAATGCTGCTGGCAGGAGACACTCAGGCCTCTCAAGAGGGCTTTAAATGGAAATGTAAGAGCAAGAGGAAACTCTAACAGCAGAAAATGTACCAGGCAAACAAGCGTGGCCCAGATATGCGTACCCCAGGAGGGAGGGGCTCTGGAGTCTCAGGGAACCAAGGCAAAGTGGGTCTAGCCAACTCTCCAAACCCGGGGTGGGGGTGGGGAATACAGGATGGCAATGGGGAAGTGAACTGGAGAGGTGATCACAGGGACCTAGGAGGAGGAGCGGAGTATGGTGGAGGGCGAAGTGTGACAGAGAGCTGCCGGGAAGGGGAATGCACATAAGCCATATACAGAAACTATACTCAAACAAGACAGCACTAAAGCACATGACTGCTGAAGACTGTGTGCAGCCACGGGTGTGTGCAGCCACGGGGGGCGGTGTGCAAGTTCAAAGGGGCAAATGTTTCCATGGTTATTAGCTAATGAGGAAGGTTCTGAATAAGTGAGATGCACATCAGTGTTTTGAACATCTCCATCTATCTCATATCTCTCTCCCCCTCCTGCCCTAACAGGTCACATGTCCACACCACCACCAAGCTACAATATTAAGGGACTCTCAAGTACGGGGCAACTTCTTCTATATGTAGCGCATGCATACACAATGAGAACAGGACTTCAATGCTGGCCCGATTTCTGCTTGCATGTCTCCTTCCTGTGCTGACCGCAACCTCCTGTCCAGGCCAAAAATGATACTTTATGCACCTGTACCCATTCTCTGGAATGACAGTCAAGAGGGCAGGGTCAACAAGTGTCCTTACTGCTCCACAAACGACTGTTAATCTTCTTCAAAAGACACATCCATCCTCTTCAGCTTCTCTCTCTGACTAACGAACAGTGCGACCCAGAGTCAAGGGAACCAGAGGTGAATGGTGGCTAAGGATACAATATCGACCAAGGAAGGCAACTGAGAAGGGGCAGAAGATAAACCATTATGGGGACAAGATGGTGGGGCCTGCAGTTGTGACCCAAGAGAAGAAAGATTCCGACAACACCTTGGAAAAGGGGGTGGCCAGCCACCAACAAAGTACGTGGAGTAGCTCCGGGACATAAGAGAAAAGAGGGAATGGACTAACACAGACCACCAGCCTCTGAGAGACTCAGCAGGAAGGGACAATGAGGACTGTCAAAGAGAAAGGAGAAGAACGAAGCTCTCTTTTCCAGGAGCCCTTCCTCAGCCATGCAGTGTCTTCACCGAGGGTCAGGTTCCCGGGGGCATCATTCCCGACCTAGGAAGTAAGGTGAACCACTGAGGTTTCACGGTGAAGTAACAAGGCCACCTGGGAACCCCAGGAGTACCAGCACAGCCCTGACACCCTACTGGAGCGAGACCACAACAGCTTCATCCTTCCCATGCCTATAAATCAAGAAGAGTGTCACCTTCTGAGTCTCTCAGGTCCACCCATGCAGCAAAGAGAAAGATGTGGATGAGAAAGAAAGACTATGGACCAATGGGCCAGAGTGGA
Organism: Alexandromys fortis; assembly: GCF_014885135.2. Classification (NCBI taxonomy): domain Eukaryota; kingdom Metazoa; phylum Chordata; class Mammalia; order Rodentia; family Cricetidae; genus Alexandromys; species Alexandromys fortis. The sequence goes on from NW_026067993.1 coordinate 2,368,284, forward strand.
TGACACTTTACATGGACTCGTAACTATGACCCCAGAATCCAAACAGTCCTCACCCTAGAGTCACTGTCCCACCTTAGTCAGTAGCTACCAAAGTTCTCTCCCAGATGGATGTTCCAGAGTCCCCCGGGCAGCTCCTTCTGCCCATCTCACAACCCTCCCCAGATCGTCAGTACATTCATGTTATTTGGAACACTACATACTTCCCTGGGATGTTATGAACATGGATTGCCTTCCCACAGCAAAGTTCTTCAATCCAGCCCAAACGGAATCACCCATCACCGCACCCCACTCTCCACCTGATGAAGCTGAAGTTCCTGGAACAACTTCACTTTATGTTCCCAACTTCTAGCCAACAAATCCAGGCAGGTTAAGGCCCTTTAGACACTTAGTTGTGGAGAACCAAACAGAAGGTCCTGGAAAGACAACGTTGGTAAACCTGGGTTTCACTCTGCGGAGCGCTAGGACTGATGTCACTCCTGTAGGAGCACTGGTGACAGCAGGGTGTGTCTAGAACCAGCCCCTGTGAACTGACGGTAACTGACCAGTCAGGCCAACCCTTCCCACAAAACGTCAGGGTCTAGTTTCTCCATCTCTTTCTCTTTAATAAGAAATGGAGAGAGGACTAGAGGCTAGACTAGACCAGGAGTTCTCACCAGCACTGGAGCTGCCCATGAACTTGTTAGAAATCCAAGTCTATCAGCCCAATCACCATGTCAGAGCCCACAAGGGAGGAAGAGCAAGTCCAGCAAACCTACCAGCAGCTGATGCACCTACTCTGCCATGGTCTCAGGATCCTGCCAGCTCAACCACTTGAGTGCCCAAAGCTTCCTCGGCTTGGCATTACCAACCCATGCCCCAAGCAGACATACACACACACACTACCACCACCCACCCACCCACACACTGACCCCACCAACGCCTCCATGCATATATACACAACCAACAACACCCACACACACACATACACACACCAACATCCACACACACACACACACCAACACCAACAACACCCACACACACACACCACCACCACCAACACCCCCCCATGTGCGTGTGCACACACAGACACACACACACACAATCTTTCCACTCCGACTTTGATCTGAGATGAACTTAAGTCAGCTGGGTAGTTCATGTGATTGGGTTTGACAGCTTCCTCCTGAGATGAATACAGAGGACCATAAGACATAGTCTGTTTCCTCCAGGGAGCAATATTCCATTTACCACCTCAGCAGTACATAGTCTGTCACTGTATTTAAAAAGAAAAATCAAACCACGAGGAAGGAGGACCAGCCTTTGGAACACAGGCATCGGGCACTAGCTTTTAAAAACCTGTAAGGGGGTTGGTTGATTCCTGGGCTAAGTCAATAAGGAATTACTCTAAAATCCAAAGAAATGGGGTCTTGGTAAACACAGTGCTCACGTTTTTAATACAAGTCCACATAAATGAATTAAAGCATTTGTTTTGTACCGCAGGGATACATGTAGACATAACAAACCATTTCTGGCTTGATCCTTATGTATCAAAACAATAAAAATAACCCAAGCAGGGCACGGTAGTGTGCGGCTGTAAACCCTACTTTAGGGAGGGAGAGAAAAGAGGGTCAGGAGTTCAAGGCCAGCCTCAACTACATAACAAATTCAAGGTCATCCTGGGCTTCATAAAAATATCTAAAAGTAAGCAAGAATAAGACAAGCCAGACAAAGCTTAAAAGTATAGAAATATGCCACAAAGTACCATGGACTGTTATTTCCAATAGCTCTTGATCTACTGCCTAAAATTACCATGGAATGAAGGAATGAACAAACGAACATCTTGCTCCAATTATGGCACTAGAAGGTGCAGATATGAATAAGTTAAAACCCTAGTCTAAAAGAACTAAGTTTGAGTTGAGTACAAGCAATATCAAGCCTACCCTTCTGTCCACCAATCCTTCCATCTATCCGTACCTACATGCAGCCATCCTTCAAGTGTATACTGTGTGTCTGCCCGACCACAAGCTGGAATGAATATTCTAAAGAACTTAAAAGCAGAAATGGAGACAACTACAATAAAAGAAAGAAAGTGCCCAGTGGCAAAGAAAAAGGCCATGGGACATGAGAAACAACTGTTTGCCCATTTAGGGCAGATGTGCAGGAATCATGGCTTACTTTATGGATATGGTATTATCATGCTGAACCCTGAAGATCAATTTGGCTTCAAAGGGGCGATGAAGGGGAAGGGTGATTTAAACTACGGACATGCCAGGACAAAGGTGAGAACAAGATGGCATCATAACGATTCCGAAATGAAGTTGGCCCCATTCAACAGCAAGACAAGAAAGATACACAGAGGCTTTCCTACCCAGCAGCTCAGCTTCCACCTCCTCCTGCCCCCATCCCCGGCAGGACCCCCTCCTCCAAGTCTACTGGCACTAAGGACAGAGCTGCGCACCTGCTGCCTGCTGAGGCTGCCTGGCTCCCATGCCATCCCTGCTGCCTCACCCATGCATCCTTCTGGGTGCTCGTTAGTGCCCGTTACAGGCTCCCCTCTTCTTACTACGCCATATCTTTACACTTCTGTTTTGTGTAATTTATAAAACACATACTGCCCACGAGTTTGTATTTTTAATTCTCGTAAGAAGTTTTGGGATCCAATTTGTGAGGAAATCAGGCTGCCACATAAGGTTGTATTGTATGATAAAAAGCCTCCAGGAATAAAGCAGACAGCACATCCTGCTTATCAGCAGCGCGAACACTGGTTCCACCACGTGTAGCACAGACTTCCTCATGAATGACTGACTATTCCTGGTTTTCTCATCAACTTCCCCCCAGTCCTCCTGAATGAAATGGTAGGGGTGGTGCTGGCTTTTCGGGGCTTCCTTTGCAAGCATGCCTTGAGAACTGTGTTCTGAGCTGTTGCTGATGCGAACGCCTCGGGAGGTGCAACTGTTGCACCGTGAGCCTCGACCTCTGAGAGCCTTGTAGGCTACTGAGCCTATTTTGAAGTTAAGGAGGAGGAAGGTGAAAGAGCCGGAATCCAAATGCAGATTTGTGCGAGTTTGTGGATGTTGCTCACTCCTTCATTCAACGGCAGGACTCGAGGAATGCCCAGGACCTTCCTGTCACCTCCTCTAGGTTCCAGCTTCCCCTAACACTGCCAGCTGCATCTCCTCCCATTGAAAACAAGAGCATGGACTGCTTTCCCGGGATCCCTTCAAGAAGAAAAAGCAGGAGCAGGGGGAAGATTGGGCCCTACTCCACTCCATCCTTAGCCAGTCCACTTTACTCATTAGACATCACAGGCTGTACCAGATTTTCTCATAAAGCATCTTCTCAATGGCAAAGACAGGGCACGCATTAAAACCACTCATGACTGGGGAGAGATGAGAACTACATGTAACATGCCACGCAGACTGCATCTTGGACAAGAAGAGGAAATTCGCGGAGAACCTGGTGGAGTCAACACAGAGTGGGTATAAAATGTGGCTCACAGGAGTACACCCGTGTCAGCGCACAGTGTTGACAAATACCAAATAACATACATGTCAGAGCTATGAACACGAAGGTGAATTGTGTGGAAATTCACTATACGATGCCCACAGCTTTTCTTGCCAGAAAAGTGTACATTTATTTGCTGAGAAAACAACAACGACCAAAGGTCCCTGCTCATCGAGGTGGTCTCGCATCTCCTCCAAATCACTGCTCCAAGAAGCCATAGGGAGAAGACATAGCAACAGCGCCTAACGTGTATGAACTCCTTTACACTGCCAACCACGTGAGACAGTTTTCAGAGGCTCGTTTTATGGATGAAGGAACGGAGGCCTAAAAGGGCTCAGTAACAAGCTGAGACATCCGTGCAGAGCCAGATGCAAATCTAGCAGCTTAGCTCAGAAGAACTCATGCTCTTCGACGCTGCACATCTAGACCAGCGTTTTCCAAATACTAGCAGAGTTTTCAAGGGGCCCGTCCACCTAGAGCTAAGAAGAGGATCATAAAGCTAAGACTGATCACAAAGAGGGAAATGTGAATACTACATGTACACAGATAAAGATCATGTACATGATAAAGATCAGAAAAAAAAATAGGTGATTCACCAGAATAAGAAAAGCTGGGGAAGACGGAACAATGGGGGATGTGATACATAAGAGAATAAATGAAAACCAGCCTGCAGTGATGAAGCAGCCCACCAAGGAGTCAGGACTGACTTTCAAGCTAGATTGTAGATTCTCAAGGGTGGGGCTCTGCCCCAGGAAGGCACCAGAACGCCTTCCTTACAGAAGACTTGGCAATCACTTCAGCAGACGGCGGTTGCTCAGATGGAACAAAACCCATAAAAGAGAGTTAGGTACCGGTCTCCTGTTTCTTGCCCTCCAGATACAAGCTGTCATAGAAACTAATCTAAGGAATGTCACTGTGTTAGGATGTCGCCCAAGCAGCTCAGTGATTATGTGGCTCCCACAAGTACTCTGCTCCCCAATCTTCACCTGGAAGACCACCTCTCACCATGAGGAAAATCTGGTCAGATTCTGAGTCTGAGGTCGGAAATCATCTCCAATAGCAGATGTGGTTCTCTGTCGTAGCAACCAGAGTAAATTCACGCTCGTCCTTGGCTAGGAGAGGTGAGAGACAGCAACCATAATCCAAAGCAGCTTTACCACTAGATCATCAATCCGACAAAATGTTCTGAGCGGAAGAAAGGGAGAGGGAACACACTCACTGGGAAACAATCCTCCTGCAAGTTTAAGAAAGTTTCAGGAAAGTTCAGGTAAAGATAGCCATTTACTCTGACTTAGCTTGGACTCTGCCATACTAGATACAGAGAACAGCTTAGCCATTGGGAACCAGGGTCTCGAAGACACACAGCATCCTAAGACACCTTCCTACGTGGCAGCTCCCACTCTAGACCGTATGTCCTCCTTAAGGACAGACCCCTGTCTGATACCCCTGAATACCCAAAAAAGTGGCCTCACTCGCCACAGTCCATCCTTGTGTCATGAACAAGATGAACCAACGCCTCTCGATTAGATGAGAGAAACCCAAAACGTTAAGAGGACACACAGGAGGCACTCAGTAAGCCTTGCAAACAAGAGAGGCAAAACATCGAAGGGAAAAGTGTCTCGGCTGAACGTCAACCAAGAGTTCCCAGAAAGAGCCCTGCTCTGTCTCTCCCTTTACTCAAGACAAACAAAACTGAGAAGAGGAAAGGCAGGGGAACATCAACTGTCCTTCGGGGGCGGCTGGGGGCAAGAGTTGGGGGACACGACACAAGGAGAATAGATAGGGCTACACAAGACCTTCCTGTATCTAATTTAGACTTAATAAGATAGTTTGCTGAATGTTAATTAAATACTCAGTGGTTGTTACTAACTGTGGTGATTAACTTAATTTTGAATTAAATAAGCAATAAATGTTTAACTGAAGTTCTATTAAATTTCACCCAGCAAGTGAGGAATATGAGGCTCTTAATTGACTTTAAACAAGATAGTTATGGCAAGTTAGTTGAATTTTTATTACCTGATGATAACTGCCTTATTAAATCTAAATTGACTATTTTATTTGATGGGAAAATATGTCATCTGTCCTTCCAATTTACGAGAAACATGCCCAAATGGGTTCACAATTAATCCCAACTTACTTGGATTATGAACCTTCTGCTTTCTGGTCCTGGTTCACTACTGACTGTAAGCATAAGTATAAAATAAATGGGGCAGCAGGGCATGGTGGGGCACACCTTTGATCCCAGCACTGGGGAAGGCAGAGGCAAGCAGATCTCTGTGAGTTCAAGGCCAGCCTGGTCTACAAAGTGAGTTCCTGGACAGCCAAAAGGTACAGGAGACACTCTTATCTTTAAATACTGAAAAATTAAAAATAAAAAAAAGAATGTGGCAACACACACACATAGAATATAAAAATAAAAAGAAACACAAAGTAATAATGAAATATTGTTTCTTTTCTGTTTTTATTTTTCAAAACAAGGTTTTTCTGTGTAACAGCCCTGGCTGTTCTGGAACTCACAAGGATCTGCCTGTCTCTGCCTCCCAAGTGCTGGAATTAAAGGAACCACCGCCCGGCTGAAATATAGTTTCTCACATACTCATTTAGTAAAATCAACTTATAAATTAAAAACTGGTGCCATTATAAAGAAACAAGGTGATTTGTACACGACCCATGGCAACAAATCAGTCGCCTTCTAAAAGCTGAATAAAAAGTAAAAGAAATACTTGGAACTTTAAAGCCTATAATTCTCAGGAGAAGGTTGAAAGTATTCCACCAGTCAGTACAGGGTACACTCTCCAGAGACAGCACGGGTGTCTGTAGCTGGTGGTGAAGACAGCGCATCGGCTGAGAAGCACAGTTGACAATCTTCCGGACCACCCTACGGCAGACTGACAATACGCTGACGAGAGCATTCGGTCTACAGCCGTAGGACAGGCACCATCACCCCCTTTCACAGCTGAGCAGCTGCAAGGTTACAGGAGATAAGTTCCCAGAACAATCCCACTGCTAATGACTGACAAGCCATGATGAATCCAAACCTCTGAGGCCTGAACTAACCCTGAAGTTCTACCTCATCCCTACAGGGAAAACAGCATGTGACAAATGAAGTGACGAGGGAAAGGAGAATTATGCCAAGGACATAATTATCTCCAGGAAATCACTCAGAAGGGACCGAAAGTTCTCTGTGCATTGATGACTCTCCCTACATTTATAACGATACAGTTCATTTTTACCTTTTCACAATCAAACCTATTCAAGTGCCTATCTACATGAGTGACCGGCACACTAAAACTTACCAATCTCAACAAATTGGTCACGTGGTCGGATGGAGGTGGGTCTTGTATCTTATCTGTTGCTTTCATTGGTTAATAATAAAGAAACTGCCTCGGCCCTCATAGGACAGAAAATTAGGTAGGTGGAGTAAACAGAACAGAATTCTGGGAGAAAGAAGCTTAGTCAGGGAGTCGCCATGATTCTCCCACTCCAGACAGACGCAGGTTAAGATCCTCCCTGGTAAGCCACCTCGTGGGCTACACAGAATATTAGAAATGGGTTAGAACAATATGTAAGAGCTAGCCAATAAGAGGCTACAGATAACGGGCCAGGCAGTGTTTAAAAAAATACAGTTTCCGTGTAATTATTTCGGGCATAAGCTAGCCATGTGGGCGGCCGGGTGCCGGGGACGCAGCCCCGTCGCTCATAATGCAACAGTGGTCAATGAAACAAATACTTTTTATGTTATAATAGTAAGTGGAAATAAACATTAGACACACACAAAAATGACTACAAATGCTTTGGAGGAGTCTCCATTAAGAATATGACCCATGAGAGATCAAAGGAAAGTATCCTAAGGAAGAGAATGGCCATTGTTTTGGTTTCTGGGAATCTGAGTATGTGAACTTTAAATGAGTTAACTGTGGTGGTTTGAATGATAATGGTCCCCATATGCTCATATATATGAATACTTGCTCCGCAGTTGATTGGACTGTTTGGGAAGGATTAGGAGGTGTGGCCTTGTTGGAGGAAGGGTGTCACTGGCTGTAACATTTCAAAAGTCCATGCCAGGCTCAGTGTGGCCCTCTTTACTTGAAACTTGCAGCTCTGATGTGAGCTCTCAGCTGCTACTCCAGCACCATGCCTGCCTGCCTGCTACCACACTTCCCACCTTGATGGCATGGACTCACCCTCTGGAACCATAAGCAAGTCCCCAGTTAAGTGTGTTCTTCTGTAAGTTTCCTTGGTCATGGTGTCACCTTACAACAACAGAACAGTGACTAAGATGCCCTTCTATAACACTAGGCAGAGGAAGACTGTGGTGATACTTTCTTTGTGCTATAACAAATAAAGCTAGCCTGAGGATCAGAGAGTGGAACTAACCACTAGTTAGCCATAGAGGCCAGGCAGGGATGGCACACACCTTTAATCCCAGCACTTGGTTGGCAGAGACAGAGGGATCTCTGTGAGTTCAAGGCCACCCTGAGATTGATCCAGTCTCAAAGAGAAACAGAGCCAAGCAGTGGTGGCTCACACCTTTAATCCCAGTACTTGGGAGGCGCAGGCCTTTAACCCCAACACTAGGGAGGTAGAGACAGGAAGAACTATGGCTGGGTGGAGAGAGGAATATAAGATGGGAGGAGACAGGAGCTCGAGGCATTCAGTCTGAGGACTTATAGATACAGGATACCCCATTCAGGCTGAGGATTCGTGGAGATAGGATCTTGCCAATTTTGATCCGAGGATTTCGTAGAGATAAGAGCTGATTGTTCCACTTCCCTGATCTTTCAGCTTTCACCCCGCTCTGACTCTGGGTTTTTGTTATTACGAACAATTAGAACTCTCAGGACAGAAGACAAGGTCACTTCAGAGTTGTGCTGACACCCACCATCCCCATGGCATCTCTGCTGCACAGTCCACGCCCATAAATGTGATTTTTTTTCCCCAGATATCACACAGTTCCTCACCTAATGTCTCTGCCCAAGTTACTTTCCCCTATTCCCCTACATAGTCTCTCTTCCAAGTTACTTCCCCATACAGTCTCTCTCTTCCACGTTACTTGCCCCTATAGTGTCTGTCTTCCACGTAACTTTCTCCATATAGTCTTTCTCTTCCACGTTCCTTCCCCTACACATTCTCTCTCTTCCCCAGCTCACCAAATTCCCACTGACTTCACTGCCCGCCCAAATAACAACACTTTGAGCTGTGAAGGCCCCTGTAAAGAACCTGGAGTTCGTCACCAGTAAATCACAGCCAGCAGATGTTACCTACACAAAGCTGTAATTTGTTCCTCTAACGAAGAGCCTTTCTGTCTATAGCCCAGGCTGACTCAGAACTCATGATCTCTTCCTGCCAAAGCCTCCCATGTACATAGTGACTTGGCAACTTACATGATCACCTAGACATGGGCACTCACTCAGCACTCAGGCTTCCAATTCCCAAAGCCATGCTTGTTCCACTGTGCTTGCTGGTTTTTATCAACACAAACATAGACATTTCTGGGAAGCAGAAACCTTAATTTAAAAAAAAAAAAATGCTCTGTAAGATTGGCCTGTAAGCAAGTCTACAGTACATCTTCTTAATCCGTGATTGATGTCAGTAGACCAATCCTATGGCAGGAGAGAGGGAGTCAACCCTGGCAGATGGTACTGGGTTGGATAAGAAAACAGGCTGAGCACGCCAGTCAGTAAGCACCCTTCCTCCATGGCTTCAACTTCAGTTCCTGCCCCAAGTTCCTGCCCCGACTTCTTCAGTAATGAACTATGACCTGGAAGTGTAAACCAAATAAACCCTTTCCTCTGCAAGCTGCTTTTAGTCATGGTGTTTTATTACAGCAACTGAGATAGTAATATATTTGTAAGGTCACCACATGTTGTTGAATTAATGAATATACCGGATCAAACTGATGGGTAAATGTACTATACTTTTAGGGCTCTGTCCACCTGCCAATACTAATACTCTCCAAGTGAACTGGCTAACCTCCAGACAAGAAAAAAAAAGGCTCTTAAAGGCAGAAATACAAACTACTAGATGGTGACCTCCATTTCACCTCTGTCTAAGAAAAGGTACCACTTACCTGCCTGGTCAGCGTAGAGTTTACCTTTCCCATGAGTCAGAGAACACTCTGCCCTCTGGGTGGCTACACCTGTCCCTAGTCCCTGAAAGAGATTCCTTTCCATACCAAACAAGACAGAAGTTGCAGGTGCCAACAAAATTGTTTTCTTCCTGGAAGGTACACAAGGCGGCACTTGGCGGAAGCTCACTAGAGTGGGTAACTGCCTGGCACTTGGTTCAGTACAGTGCTGGGCTTCCACGGTCACACTCAGGGGTCACTGTCAAGGTGGGTCACAGCACAGAAAGCAACAGACCCAGGAACCCACCTGAAGCACGCAAAGAGAGAATCAATTTCTCTCAACTCCGGGTAGCCGGAGCACTTGGGCTACCTGGCACATCTAGGCCTAAGCCTTCCCACTCCCGATGTCTCAACAGCATTCCCAGCAGGCCCCCGCCCACGCCCCAGCCCACGAGGCCACTTCAGCAACCCCACAACACTTTCACATATTCTGGGAACCTGCTTCTCGTCATCCGAATGAACTCAGTGGTTACAATGCTGGCACCCATCACCCGAAATTCGGCCTTTCCATGTTCCGTGGGTGCGTGGCCCCACCTGAGACAAGACAGTAGAAGTTGGCTGAGTCCTTAATTCAGGTCTGGCATCATGCACGTCACTTACCAGGCCCTATTCAATCTTCACGTGGAGACAGGACAACCTACAAGTGATCCTCCAAATCAGAGCACCGCTAAGAAGCAAAAGCAAAGGAGCCAGGGCACAGGCAGAAACGATGGCCGCTTCACCCAAGGCGGCTGGTGCTGTTGCACATGCGCTTTTAATCAATTACATGTACTTACTTATTTATTTACCTTATTATTTATGTATTTGTTGTGTGCACACACATGCTTGCATGCTGCAGCACACAATCAGAAGTCAGAGCAGGTACTCTGACGGGGTGAGTCATCTCACCGACCCACTGCAAATGTTTAAATATGTAAGGAAATTGAGGCTAACCCTAAAGACAGAAATATTTAATAAACAAAAAGAAGATGCATTTCAGCCAGGCCTGGTGGCATCAGGGTGTAAATATCAGCTATTGAGGAAGCACCTTCTATGCACCCACCCCAAAGCTCTCTGTGGGACGGCACTGAACTGGGAGCTGCCGGAATGAGCAACAAAGACAGACACACAGGGAACAGCTTCAGAAGGGAAAAAAAAATTACATGCTGAGAGTGTTGAGCCACCAAAGGCCAGTGACCTGGCCTGGCCTGATCACCTAGTTTACGTGTCACCCGTGACTCTGTGGAAAGCCTGGCTCCACCCTTCAATGGTAGCTTTCCATTTTAACACTGAGAGCCATCCTGGAGTGACCTGAGGCCACATCACAGTCAATGACTACAGAAGTAGCCGGTGGCTAGAAAGGTGCAAACACGACCCAAAGAAAATGCAAGCTAGAGCAGGGTAGTCATGGCAGAAGGAAGGGCCTTGCCACAGCTGGTCCCTGAACATTCTGCACAGCTGGAAATGCCTGTGAATGTCTGAAGCACTCCCTCACTTCCAGAGAGTGTTCCCTCTAAGAGCGAGAGGTCCCAACGTCAGGCCTTGGAGAGAGTCCCCCTATTAAAGGTACAAGTAGAACTTGATCATAGAGGTGCCAATATCTAAATATCATTTCTTCCCATCAGGGAGAGGGTCACCATAGGATTCAGAAGCCATGCTGAACATCCTGAACTGGCCACATCTATATATTATCTGGGCCCTACACAGAGACCTTGGACCTCACAAAAGAGCTGTGAGGTGAGCTACACAGACACAGGATCAGCGCTCCTGAAGCAGTGTCACGGGAATGCCTCTGATCTTTACAAGTGCATTCTGATACATCATATGATCCTTTTGAAGGGACCTGAAGCTCAGGAATGTTCCAGAACTGACTGAAGATCACTGACCCTTTCAGTGGCACAAAGGCACGTCTTGTTTTCCCTTCAACAAAAGCCACCAGTGATGGCACTGTCAAAATGACAGCCCACTTATAGCCCCAGACCCTTGGGCCCAGCAGTCACAAGTGTCACCTTCCCCTAAGCTTTCAAAGCCCCACACAGGGCAGCTCATGCTTCTGTGAAGCCTCTGTCACAGGGAAGTCACGCTTTCCCACCTGTGCCGCTGCAGCAGGACATGCACACGTTCCCACGAAGAACTTAAGGAGAAACACAGAAAGCTTGGGCATGAGTCCAATTCTTACCTTGTCACTCAAAGCCCTGGGACCAGTGGCAAGGTTTCTTCATCCATGACTTCTTACCCACTCTGCCAGACAAGATAGATCTTACCAATATATCTCTTGAGTTGCAACCGGGAACTAAGTTAATAAAAATGATTATAAAATGCATTTGCTGCAGAGCAAGTATTACTGAAGGCAATGCAGTACTCATGGGCTTGGAGAGGTAAGTCATGCTATGCGGATATAAAGAGATGAGGAAAAGTGTTCATGCACCCTAGAATGGTAGTCTACACATTTAATCTTAGCACTAGAGAGACAGAGGCAAGAGGATCTCTGCAAGTTGGAGTCTTGGCTGGTCCACATAGGGAATTCTAAGCCACTTAGGGCTATATGATGAGACCCCAGCTAAGAAAACAAATAAATGTATAAAAACTTAAATAGTGGGGAATGGCAATGACAAGGGCTGTCTCAAGAATTGCGGAAGCTAAGAGGTTCGGGAGTGCGGGTCTTGACGGCCAGCAGTAGTAAACAGCAGTAGAGTGAAGAAATCCCAAACCTGGCAGCCTGCAGCTGAACCGCCACCTTAATCACACTGCTATCGAAGTTCAAAGGAAGCCTGAGACACAGTGAACTCCAATTATGACTCGGGGGTGGGGCGGGTGGAGGTGAGGTTGGGATTCTGGTCCCCGGATGGAGCAAACTGAGTATTTAAAGACCCTGCAGGAAAGGCCTGCCTGGGAAGAAGGGCCAGGTGCTACTGGGCAAGTCTGTGCCTCTCCTGTTTCATCTGCGCGCATCTGCGCGACATCATGTTTCATCACCTGTGACATCAGAGGCTGCAATGTTCACTGCTGCGACCGTAGCCCACATTTCCTTGGAAGGCAGGGCCTCGCTGCCAGCTTGGGCTTCCCCTACTGCCAGTGAGCCTTAGTGTCTATGAAATGTTTCTTTCTCAGCCACGACCAAGAAGCTGGCAAATAGTCAGAAACAGGAGCAGGAACGAAGCAATTTGACAGTACTTATCAGCAAACAGCTCCCAGAGTCTGATGTTCCCTCTCTCTCTATTCTAATAAGCTAAAAGCCCATCTCGCCTGGCCTGGAACATCTCAACAGCCTCCTAGGCTGGGTCCCCAAGGCTAGCCTTGACTAGCCACCAAAGGTTGGTGGAGCGCAGTTCGAACCACCTATAACAGAAGCCACCCATTTCCTCTGCCATAGACTCACCAGGTCAGCTTCCAGACTTTACCATCTCCTCTTCCCTGACCACTTCCATGGCTCCCAGTTATCTATAAACACATTTTGATTTTTATTGCTCCAACACTCCTAGGTCTCATGTTAGGGTACATATTGTGGAGGTCCTTTGTCTACGGGCCGGTGAGATGGCTCTGCTAGCGAAAACACCTGCTGCCAAGCCTGAGTTCAAACCTTGTGGACCCATACAACAGAAGGTAAGAATCAAACTTCCCCAAGCTGTTCCTCTATCCTCTGCCCACCACACTTACACACCCAAGTACAAGGTACACACACGCAAACCGATGAAGAACAATAATGACAAAAAGTTTAAAATTCCCCTGCCAGCCAAGCTTTTCCGTCTCTATTGTGAGAATGCCTGCTCAGTCCTCAAGATCCGGCACAGCCGGGCGGTGGTGGTGCACGCCTTTAATCCCAGCACTCAGGAGGCAGAGGCAGGCGGATCTCTGTGAGTTCGAGACCAGCCTGGTCTACAAGAGCTAGTTCCAGGACAGGCTCAAAAAAAAAAAAAAAAAAAAAAAGATCCGGCACAAAGGTCTTCTCTGCCATGCTCTTCGCTGGGATTCCAGGCGATCAGCCATGCCTTTCTCAGGGCTCCGTCTGGCTGCTTTCCCCCCACCTCACTGGGGCCTTAGGCTGCCTACGTGGGTCTCCTCAAAAACACAGACTTCCCTGTAAGTCAGCATGCAGCTTGTCTGCCTGACATTGGGTAGTCTAATCACACAGGACACATACAAGATGGGAGCTATTAACTGTCATACCTACCACAGGGTAGATAGAGTAAGAAAAAAAATCTAGAAATTTCTTCATGGCACAAAGTGGATTTTGATCTCTGGTCTTGAGAATCAGACTTACAAAAGGCTGAGTCTATGAACCTCAGGTGAGCAAACAGAGGTATCCATTCAAAAAGCAGAGGGGCATTCAAGAATAGCTGACCGCCCGGATGCATGAAGGAAAAATAGGCTAGAGGAATTGTTCCTGTAATAATTCTTCATCATGGATTGATGATGACCCAGGAAGCCCCTTAGTCTTCTTCACCCAGTGACAACATGACTGGCCAATGCCACCTCTCGCAGGTAGAGACAATTCTCAACCCAATTCCAGGTCTCTGCACGCCCCAGGCAGTCAAAACACTGGTCCTTCCCCAAGTCTGCATCCTGTGGTTGTAGTTAACAATGTCACCCCCTCTTTAGGAAGAAAATATTTCCAGAGCAGCTATCACGTGACAGGCGCTCTTCCAGGCATTGTGAAGGAAGCCATTTGTAACGCAGACATGCTTGCAAACCTCAAGAAGCTTTTCCTTCTTGCTGAGGATTGAGCCCATAGTCTGCAAAGGCTAGGCAAGGGCTCTACCACTGAGTTACATCTCCAGCCCATGAGGACAGTCGAAGGCAAAGAAGAAATCCAGGCCTAATGGCAAACACCTAGAATCACACTTGAGGGGCTGAGGCAGCAGGATAAAGAAGAGTTCAAGACCATCCTTAGCTACATAGTGAGTTCAGTCCCAAAGTGGATGGCATGAGACCCTGCCTCAAAAGGAGAATGAAAGCAGAGCGGAAGTAGAAGAAGCAAGCCTATCAAGTGGCTATTATGATATTATAAACTGCTTATTTACTTAACAGCTACTTCAGAGTATCAGAGATAAGAGGAACTTGAAAACAAGAAAAAAACGTTTTATTAATTTTCCCAGGTTCCGTGCTGGGCACTGGGGCAGGCAGGGGTCTGTCTTTCTTCCACAGATAATAAAACAGCTCCTATAGACTGTGAGTGGAACTACTGTCCACTAGACAGGACCTAGAAAATCTAGGACGCTAGGCTCCCACCACACCTGTGAAAGATTATCTTGATCAGGTTAAGTGAGGTGGGAAGACTAACCCCCCACCCAAGTCGGTGTCACCATTCAAAGTGCTGGGACCCGAGACTGAACAAACTGGAGAAAACCAGCCCACCAAAAGCATTCACCTCTCACAACTTACTGTGGACGCGCTATGACCAGCTGCCTCAAGTTCCTGCCACCATCCACCGTGACCACAGGTGACTTCACCACTAAGGTGGATCTAACCCTCAAACTGTGATTCCCCAGCCAAACACTTCCTTAAGTTGCTCTCCAGGGTGTTTTATCAAGGCTCCAGGCACAGTAATCAAGGCAGGGCTTTATCTCTGAGCCATAAAACGCGAACTGTGCACCTGAGGCAGGAAGGTGGCAGACTGCAGAAGAACTGACCAGTCAAGGGCCAAGGCTATTTCAAAAGTGTCACAGCCTACGGGAGGGCAAGAGCCGACAGGAAGGATAGGGTCCCCTGGAGGAGCCATAAAGGCAGGGAAATGACAGAAAACTAGTCTCCTATTATTGGTTGACTTTCTTATTGCCCCAGTTGCCTCTGGCCTGGGTGCATGGAACCCAGATGCATGGCAAAGGCATGAGACAGGAGACACAGTGGAAGGGGCATTGACTTGCTGGCTCCATTTCCACACAAGGCAGCTTGGGAGAAGGCATGGCAACGTGCTGACAGACTGAAAGGGTCTGTGGTAACCCAGCATGGAACCCAGAAGCCCACTCGCCCAGGTTCATCCTCAGGCGCAAACCCAGAGCCCCAGTGCACAAGCATCTGGATCTCTAATTTTCTTGATTGTGAACACAGACAGTCGTGTGCAGTGAAGAGGCCACAGACCAGATGAGGGCTTAGAACTAAATATGCCACTTAGCCATGCAACCTCGCTTCACCACACTCATCTTCTCGTCTGGAAAATGAGACTGACAGTCATCACATCAGGCCAGTATTAGAGACTGGGGACCAAAACGAAGAAAGGAGGCCTTCTTAACTCAGGGTTCCTACAAGCTCAGGGCACATCACCAGTGTCATCTCTGCTCTGGTGAAGGCCTGGAGGATGGCACAAAAATAACGGGAGGGTCCACGGGAGAAAAATCACACCACTCAACAGGAAAATAGCCAGAGCCAATCAGGAGTCAGGTTCGCTTTTCCGTAACTACCCGATTAAGTTAGGTTTCAAAAAACTTCCTTCAAAGGACATTCCCTTAATGACCTAAAGAACAATCCACTAGGCCTCACCTCTAAAAGTCCCTCCATTCTGCACATACTTGGGAACCAAGCCTTCAACACTGAGTCTTCAACCACACCCAAGTCACAGCAATCAAATCTTAGGGAATCAATGTGGTAATCACATGAGCATACAGTAAGCATTCAAAACATTTAAATTACACTGCTACCTAGAAAGGACAGGAAGATAAACATTCTCTAGCCTCAGCCCGATGGCTACCTTCTAAGCCTTTCTACCTTTAACCCAAGCTAGTGACCAATCTCATTCCCGTGACCTACATTTGTAACACCCCAAGCCATGAGGCAACTCCAGCAAACTCCCACAACAAACTTCCACTGCCCCTCACTGGGCTCACCCTTAAGTTCTGTTTTCATATGCACCTTTAGACAAACAGATTTCTACCCAGGTTCTACCTTTACACAGGCAACAGCAAGAACCACTTTCTCCCCCGCCCCCCCCC
>NW_026067993.1:2384809-2411127 GCF_014885135.2 Alexandromys fortis
CCCCCCCCCCCCCCCCCCCCCCCCCCCCCGCCCTCCGCTTCCTCACCTCCAGTGAGTTTAGGCAGAGCGCTGCATTCCAAAGCCATATTCCAGGAAATGTCCCCACCCACCAATGCACACATCCAACTCTGAGGCCCTCCTTACTGCGCTGGGTCAAAGTCTCAGGTTCACTTATCCACTTATAAAAAGTGTTCTTATGCCTTCGGCTTCAACATCATACACTCGATCCCACAGTGAAGCTTCTAGAGGTCCTACCCAGCCTTGCTACCCTGTGAATCATGACTCTCAATAGGATTGATTAATGGCCCCCACAGCTGCAAGACAAATAGAAACTATACTTCGGAAAAAATAAAAATAAAAAATCAGTCCTCCCTTTTAGGGCAGCCAAAGAGGCTCCACAGGCAAAGGTTCTTGCAGTACAAACATGGTGCTTGAGTTTCTGGAACCCAACAGACGCCACAAAGTTGTTCTCTAACCTCCACAAACATGCTGACCCTTTGAAACACAGCTAAAATAAACCGCCCTGTCCCCTGCCCTTGCACAGAGGACCCTTTGTCTAGCGGCTCCATCTCAGGCCTTCCTTCCTCCCCTCACGCCTCTCTTTCTTAGCGCTGGAGATTCGGTTCAGACAGTACCCATTGATGGGGGTTTGCTTCTCTGCGGCTGATCATTTCCAGCCCACTGTGTAGCCGAAATACTAACCACACCCTCCATGCTCCTCCGCGGTGGCACACACCTGGCGCTCCTCTGGCGAAGGAAGGGTGGCCTCCTCAACTTAAACGCCCAGAAGCCCACTTAGTGTCTCCCTGGACCACGGGGGGAATGGGCCTGAGGCATGCTTCCACACTGGGTCTCCTCCTTGCCTTTAGCCTCTGCTGTATGGAGTTACCTTGCAGTTGGTTCCCAGCCCTTACAAGTTATACAGTCCTTGATTTACCTGGTCCCAGGACCCCAGCACGGAAGTCATCGTTCTGAAATCAAAGCTAACCTGCCTCTGCTCCAGCACTAACCCACTAGATACACTGTGGGGCAAAGTTACACATTCCCACCAAGAACCCCAAGTTTGGAATTACCACTTTCGTGTACCCCTCTAATTACCTCTGTAACCTCGGGTAAAAGGGTTAAAATGGAGAAAGCCTGTCACCATGCTTACTTCTCAAGACATTCCCATAGAATATTTGATGGAAACGGCTTTTTTTATAAAATGCAAAAGTTCTATACATTTATAAAGGACCTAGCAACCAAGTTTTATCAAATTTAAAACAGCGACTGTAAATGCACTGCATTGCCAACTTAAGAAGAAAACCTTGTTCAGCTAGGGCGCATCTGTGCTTAAAAGACCATCGTACTTCAGTGGTAGAAAAACGGGGAAAAGGTGCAGTTCAGAACTCATTTAATAAACTCTGCCTCAATAAAAAATAACAACCATATTTGACAGTGGGGCTGGTGCATGACAGGCATTCAGCAACACATGCCAGGCAAATCAAACAACCCATGATCATTTTCTTTAAGCCAAATTATCACCTCTCTCACTGAACCTGGGCAGCAGGAGGCTTCTCAATGCCAGTTCTCCAAATCATGTTCCTGCCTGCTCGAAACCCTCAAAAGTCATATGGCCTGGCATTCCTAAAGCCTTCCAGAACCAAGTCTCCTCTCCTACCTATCACTGTCTGGCAATGTCTACCCTCTCAGAGAATTCACCTCCTTGCCAGAATGTCCCTCCACGAAAGGACACTCAATCCCAGCAATAATGACCAAGTCAAGAACTGGCGTCCCCTCCCACTTCCTAACCCCAACTCCAGGCTAGAGCTGCTTACGAGGAATTGGGGATGGGGAGAAGAAGGAGGGTCAGGAGATACAAGACAAGATACTTTCCAAGCCTCAGGACCCCTGGCACGTCCCCCTACCCTTCACACATCGAATCCTCACTAGACAGCATTCTGGACTCTACAGGCTGCCTTCCAGAGATTAAATGCAAGACACATAATTTCCTCTTTAAACGCCCCTTGGTGCTGACAAGAACCTCACCAGGAGACTCTGGGGACAGGAAGAATCTTACTGGGTTTCTGTAAACCACCACCACCACCACCCTCCCCCAAACACACACCTCAGTCCACCACTATCCACCAAAGACTTCAGGACTGGCACTCAACTTCTGCGGATCTGGGTTTGTTTCCCTATTTGTAAAAAATAAGAAAAGCGGTCAGGGAGAGGTTTACTTATTCCGCAGCAGCCTTGTACACTTTACCTCTCTTCCCATAAAGGTTTTCGAAAAAGTTGCTTGGGCGGGGAGTAGTGAACCATTAAGTCACCAACATCTTGGAAAGAAAGTTTTATTGGGGAGGCAAGCTTGCAAAGGGGAGAGAGGGTCCAGATACAAAATGTTGGAGTCTATTGAGAAAGTCAGAAAGGAAGGCTGATGAGGTCTTGCTAGGCCTCCTTGTGGGGGAGGGGAAGCAGTGGACCCCTTCCTAAACAGAAATGAGGTTAAAGACATTTTACACCACCTTCCAGTCCAAGTACCCAAGTCACAACTCCACTGCTATGGTCTCCTGTCAGACTCCCACCCCAAAGCCATCAGCGCAACGTCCAATCCCCACCCTTATTTAGCTTTCTCCGGTCCGCAGTTGCCTCCCTGACAAGGAAGGCCTTGCCTTCCTTCAAAATAGTCAATCACAAACACACACAGCCCTCCAAGACCACTTCTGGTCTCTTCATGGAGACGGAAATATGAAGCTTCTTCCCGAGACACCCCCCCCTTAAAAAAAAAAAAAAAAAAAAAAAAAAGGCTGATCTTCGAGATCTCCAGCATTTGGCCCTTCTTCCTACTTTGGTCAAGTTTAGCTCCTGCGTTCCAGAGAGCTCTCCCTGAGGGCAAAGTCTGGCCTGGAGTAACCAACAGTGCTTGAAAACAGTGGGGACTCCAAAACAGTTTACAGAAAAAGGCGGTCGGGGTCCTAAGGCACCGATCTTAGCCAAGGCTCCACCTTCCAGGAATGACTTCCAGGAAAGCCCGCCTCTCGGTGCCTCGCCAGCCTTGACTGTAAAATGGGAAGACTCTCGAGTCACCGGGTCCCTAGGCCCTTTCCGCTGTGACAACTGAGATTCCACGAAAGCTCGAAGCAGCCGGGCGCGGCCCCGCCCCCTGGGCACCCAGAAAAGCCCGGGCCGGGGGGCGCTCGCAGAGGACGCCCGCAGCGTCGCCCCTCCCCCCACGCCGTTCACCCCGCTTCCCGGCCGGGAGCCCGCACTTCCGCGGCGAGCAGGGCGGAGCAGGGCGGTCCCGCGCTCCCGCCACCGCAGCGGCTCGCCCCGGGAGGGGGAGAGGATCCGGGGTTCGAGCGGGCACCCGCGGGCCGAGGCTGCGGGAGGAAGTATTCGCTACTATACCTGGGGGAGGAGGCGGACAGGGCAGCGGTGGCCGCGACGGCTGGAGGCGGAGGCTCGGGCGGAGGAGGAGGTGCCGGGCACTCCCCCCTCCCATTGTCCCGGCCCGCGGCCCGCAGCGGCCCGCTCCGCCTGGCCCAGCGCCCTCCCCGTGCCCGGTCCCCGCTGCTGGCCCTTACCTTGCAGCGGCCGGCTCTTCCCGCCGCTAGTGCTACTTATCCCGGGAACGCTCGGAGCGGGGCCCGGGAGCGAACCCACAGACAAAAAGTGAAACTTCGGCAGGCCGGGAGTGGCTGCTGGTTGGTGCTCTCCCCCTCCTTCCTCCCCACCCCCTCCCCGCGGTCTCCCGTGCGGTGCCCTGAGCGCTGGAGGCTGACGTCAGGGGCCTGAATTCCTGACTTTGCCTGCACGCATTTGTCCATGTAAGGTATGGGGAGGCGTGTGCCCGCGGGGCCGCTGCGCTAGCCGGGCTGGGAGGGGGCGCGGCGGGCAGCGCCCGCTCGAGGTGGGCGACCCTGGGCAGTGCACTTCCTGGAGGAGGGGACACGGGGGTGCAGGGAGCTTGGGAAGAGGAAGGGAAAGAGGGATCTGCCTCCACTGGAGGAAGAGGAAGGAGATGCAGGAGGAAGTCGAAAAACCGGCACACTAGGGTCCGCTCTGCAGGCGACAAATTGGAAGGCTGAGTTTGAACGAAGAGATCCTGCCACGGAACACCCCCTCACCCCCACTCTCCCCACCCCAAGAGTCTCGCTGGAGCCCCGCCCAGGACTCCAGTAGGACTCAGAACTTCGGGATGGTGGAGAGCAACTTCGGTTCACTTCACACGTGAGAGCGCCGAAGCTCTCAGGCGCCGCGACCTGACCCAATCGTACACAGCGCAAATCTAGGAGCAGAGCCCATTCTCAACTCCCAGCTGGGTTTCCGCCTTCAGGCAGGACCCAAGCTCCGTGGCTGTGAACTCAGAACCGAGTTAGACCTGGCAGATGACTCGACCACCCACTGAAGTGACTAGCCCCAGTTCCTGGAAGGTTGCGGTTGACAAGCCTTGAGTAACAGTGGCAATCAGGGTAACTTCCTGTTCTTTGTTCAGAACAGAAATGAACCTTTGGAGTTTAAGATGTGCTTCCCATCCCTGCTCTGCCGGAATACCAGAAGGCTTGCTCTTTTCTTAGCGCTTAGAAAAGAAAATACACAAACTGGGTGAACTGGTTTGAATAAAGACTGGCCTGTTCTTGGAAAGGTTGGGGTTGGATTTTTTTTTTTTTTTTTTTTTTTGTCTTTGATAGTTGTAAAAGTGAGCAAAGATGAGAACCCCATGTACCAGATGAAGACATGGAGTAGGAGGTACTGGAGGCCCTCTGGGCTGCAGTATTGACGGCTTTTAATCCCAGCACTAGGAAGGTAGTCTATGTGGTCCCTGTCTCCCCCCCCCCAAAAAAAACCTATGATTAGTTCTTTTTGTCTCTCTTTCCTGTTCCTACACAAAAGAAATGCCTCACCTTTGCCCGCGCTGACAGCTACCCCAGCCCACCCTAATGGCTCTTCCACCCATTACTACCATCTCAAATAAGTTGCATGGACTAAATGTGGTAACGTGACCTGCGCCACACAACTGCCTGGGCAGGATCCTGAACCCTTCCACTCCAAAGCCACTTTCCCTCCCCCGTGTGCTCCCTGACCTCCTGTTGCTAAGCCAGTCATGCACATACAAAGTACACCAAGAACCTATGGGTGCAGGGAAGCTTAAACGTGGCTCTTTTCGGGTTCGATTTCGATTACTCCATTTGACTAAGAATTAAGCAAATCAGGGTCAGAGTACAAATTCTTGTGCTTAACGGTTATTGAACAACGCCTCCCTGCTGTTTTCAAATTCAAACACTTCTGGGTTTCAACTACTTAACCCCTTTGCCCCGGGCCACTTTCCCAGCTGCACGTTCAAAAGTCGGAAAGCAGCAGCAGAGAAGATCAAGAGTGGCGCACATTCCTCGCAATAATGAAATCTTTTCTCCTTATAATTAACCTGGTATTCAGACTTTGAAAGATCACAGTCTACTCCCTCTGTCCTAAGCTTTTCAGCCAGTCTGGGTCCTGTGTGCTATCTCCTACTGATTGTGGGGAAATCACCCAATGCTCATTTAGACATAACGGAACTTGACCGGCATTGCTTGCTTGCTTTTATTCCCTTCTCCGTAACCCACTTATAAAGAGGGTTCTAATGAGGATTAATAAAATTTAATAAGGTGTAATTAGAGTCATTCATTTCCCCCCATCATACACATTATAAGAGTGCTGTGTTGATCCAGAAATGCTGCTAATTATGTTGAAAGTGTTCCGTGTCTTAGGAAAGATCACTGTATTGCTTCTCCTGAAATGCTGATGAATTGCTCAGGTAGGCATGAACATTACAGAAAGTTAATCACAATAAGTAGTTGCAGCTCCTGAGGTCCTCCCCAGGAATGTAAGTGACAAGGTCAGAAGTTGAGTGTTTGGTGAACCACAGGCCGGGCCATCATGAGTCCTAACCCAAACCAGAAGCCTCATTCTGCTTTGTTGTTCTGCTTTCTTTCGTCCCCTCACGTGCAGTGCGCACAGACCTGGGCCAGATCAAAAGTTTGCTCACACTTGCAAACACGGTGCAGTTTAAATACCAATTTACCATAGCAGAGAATAAAGGTAGCCCAAGACTTCAGATGAGGTAGAGAGCGTGGCCCTGTGGCCAGAGGAAGGCTCACGGGTACTAGGAGCTTTGTCACTTGTCTAGAGACAAAACACAGGCAGGCTGATTGATCCTGTTGCTCCATTGTATTGGCCACCTTCCTATACCGGAAGGCCGCTCAGAAGTTATAACCCTTTTTCTGGAGTCTGTGTCCATCCATAGTGTAAGGCCTTCCTATGCAATTCAGTTAACCTGCAGCTCCCTTGACGGGGCTGATGTTATTTCTGTAGCTGGTACATGAGGAAACGAAAGCCGGAGGAAGCCAAGCAGCTTATTCTTAATACGAGCTTTTGGGAACACAGAGAGTCCACGGTGAACCCAGGGAGCCTGGCGCCTGTCTTCACACTGCGGAGTGGCCATCTGCTCTCACTGTGAACACTCCATTGCAGAGGCTCATAATCCGCAGCCGTGGAGAGGAAGAGCGCAGGGGAGGCTACCAGGCGAAATCGGAAGGGCACAATCGCCAGGGAAGATGGGAGGCGATATCGGTCTGATGCTGCTTCATCTGGGCCGGACTCCGCAGCGTGGTTTGCACAGGCCTTGATGATCCGGCACCGGCATGGGCCTTCTGCTGCAGTTTTGCAACCCTCCAGCTGTATGCAGCCAGTGGAAGTTAGAGCAGGCTCCTAAGCACAGGCGCCTGCTCTTTGTGCAGGTTCTGCTCTCCGCAATAAACTTCCTTCTCCATCTACCTAGCAACCCTTCAAGCTCCTGTGCAGTCCCATCTCCCCTGAGGGGACTCTACCCCCTGTGTCACCTCCAGACCACTCCCTGCTCTGTGGTTAGGACCTCAGACACTGTGTGATGTATCCCAGAGTCCATAACATTATTCCTGCCTTGGTCATTTTAGGCATTCAAAACTTCATTTTTTTCCCCTTTCTGTTGATCCTGTCCAAAAGCAGAGGGAATATGGAGAAGGTGGAAGGAAATGCATGTTTAAATTAATCATCAGAGAACAACATCAAGAAATGAGATCTAGATCGCAACAGGCCAATGGGAAAGTACAGAAAGGGTCAAAACTCCAAAACCTTGAAGGTGACACCAAGGCTAGCTCGTGGTGAGGAAAGGAAGCCTCTGATTTACTTCCGGTTGTTGTGCATTCTCTTCAGGAGTCTCCCAGAGTCACTTCCTCCACGGTCTCAATTTCTTTCTCCCATGCAGTTAAATTATTGGATTTGATATTCTACAACATTCTCTCCAGCTCCCAAACTTGATTCAGCCTTCTCATCAGTAACCAAGTTCATTTCCACAAGACATGGCATCACACTTTAACTTGCAAAGTTAAAATATCATTGGACTTAAGGGCAGACCCTTCTGCTGCTCTTTTCATAGTCCCTGAACTAGTCCTTGTGTGTATTTTCCAAACTATAGGCTGTACCTCCCTCCTCCACCGCCCCTAGCCCCTTCCCGGTCAGTCTATCTTTTCTGCCTCTCCCTTTCCTCCTATGGGGGGGGGGGAGACAGACACAAAGACAGAGACAGAGACAGAGATTCCTTCAAGACCCATCCTTACCTATGGAGATTTGGCGGCCCTGCTGGCTTCCCAGAAGGTATGGTCTTACCAGTGCCTAGCCTTTCAGGTGACCTCCATTGATAATGAAAGTAACCTTTGGGCCTTCTAAGAAAGATACATACTTGCTTATCCTGCAGCTTTACATTTTTCAAATGAGTTGGAGCCCTTCCTTCTATCTATTTTAGTCAGGATTTCTATTGCTGTGATAAAAAGTCATGACCAAAAGCAAGTTGGGGAGGAAAGGGTTTATTCAGCTTACACTTCCACCTTGTAGTTCATCATTGAAGGAAACCAGGACCGTAACTCAAACAAGGCAGAAACCTGGAGGGAGAAGCTGATGCAGAAGCCACAGAGGGGTGTTGCCTACTGGCTTGCCTCTCATGACTTGCTCAGTCTACTTTCTTGTAGAATACAGGGCCACCAGCCTACAATGGTCTGTGCCTTCCCATATCAGTCACTAATTAAGAAAATGCTTTATGGCATGATCTTATAGAGGCATTTTCTCAACTGAGGTTCCCTCCTTTCAGAGAACTCTAGCTTGTTTCAAGTTGACATAAGACTAGCCAGCAAGCTGTCCCATGTAAATACATAATGGTGTTTCATGTTTTCCATTCTTTTCATACTAACAAGTTACCCAGCGTTTATAACTAAATGTCAATGAATGAGAGAGAAAGAATCCTTTATGCTTTCTAGAAAAGCAACCAAGTATCTTCTCCTGAAGCTTGGTCATGTATCCTAGGCACAAGGCAAATCAAAAGGGACATATGATGGTTGTCTGTCGGGGACCAACCTCAACAAAATACCACTTGCCAGGGTAGGGGCGTGAGTGTTGTAGTAGGATCCGCAGGCTACATTTCTAGCGTCCGGCCGCCCGCATGGCTAGCTTTACCCAAAATAATTACAAGGAAACTGTATTCTTTTAAACACTGTCTGGCCCATTAGTTCCAGCCTCTTATTGGCTAGCTCTTACATATTGATCTAACCCATTTCTCATATTCTGTGTAACACCACGAGCTGGTGGCTTAACAGGGAGGATCTTAACCTGTGTCTGTGTCCGGAGGGAGAATCATGGCGACTGTCTGACTCAGCTTCTTTCTCCCAGCATTCTGTTCTGTCTACTCCGCCTACCTAATTTTCTGTCCTATCAGGCCAAGCAGTTTTCTTTATTAATTAACCAATGAAAGCAACAGATAAGATACAAGCCCCACCTCCATCATTTCCCCTTTTTCTGTTTAAGCAAAAAAGAAAGGCTTTAACTTTAACATAGTAAAATTACATATAACAAAACAGTTATCAAGTAAGAAGTACAGTTACAATATTTATATCTACTTTATCTTTTATCATAACTAAGGAAAACTATAACTATCCATTCTTCAACTCCATCAAAGACTCTAGAAGGATATAATATTACCTAAGCTAATAAGAAGTCCAAAGCTCTAGAAATGACAGAGACATCTCGCTGTCTGGACAGTCACCCAAAGTTCCTCTGTACTGTTGGGAATATGTATGATTAGAAATATAAGTAAAGAGTATGAAGATGTGAAAATTATAAAACAGAAAGCATAGGATAGTACTAGGAGAAAGTTCCAGTGGACAATGAAATTGCCCACACTGAATTTCCAATTGCGTAAAATACCCTGACCCCAAAAGGTAGGAGTAAGATAAAAAATGAATAAATAAAAAACGGCATTAACACTATACAAGGAAATGAACAGTCCAGTTAAAGGTGGCAGGATACATCTATAGTTAAACATTCTGTTGCTAAAACAAAACAAGTCATACTCACACCCTTGACCAAAACATTCTGTAAGCAAACAACTCTCTGGGTAGAATCTCCTTAAGGGAAATGGAACCTTAGTTGGATCCTTTGTTTGAGGTAGAAACATATCTACTTCTCTATTCCTGAAATACAAGGTCTGGATATTAGCCACACCTGTTGACAATAACCTTGAGCTAGCAGAACTCTCTGACCTATATCTAGGTGGGACCTTTGTTTGAGGTAGAAACACAATAACCTTGAAGGAATAGAGGTAAGTTCCAATTCTCTGACCTTTGGTCACTTGGTGGAAAAAGTTTCACATTTTTGGGCTTCCATAGTTGTCATTTGTTACATAGTGTTCTTTGAGCCCTTCTAGGACTTTTAACTTATTGTACACATAAATTTTATAAATTCGGTATATAGGTCTGTTTCAAGAACACATCTGTAATAAAAGCACTTCTCATCAAATTTGTCATAAAAATGCCAAGTCATGGACATAGTTGAGATACAGTCTGTCTCCTATGGGTATACATGTTAAAGACGTGGTGCCCAGTATGGCACTGATGAGGTTATAAGATCGTTAAGAGATGGGGTTTTATGTGAGACCCTGGGGTCACTGTTGGTGTGAGGAGACACCATGACTTTGTCAACTCTTATGAGGAAAACATTTAAAATTAAGGTGGCAGCTTATAGTTTCAGAGGTTTAGTCCATTACCCTCATAGCAGGGAGCATGGTGGCATGCAAGCAAACATGGTACTGGAGAATTTTACATCGTGATATAAAGACAAAGGAAGTGAACTAAGACACTAGGAGTGGCTTGAGCATATGAGACCTCAAAGCACCCCTCCACAGTGATAGTTTCCTCCAACAAAGCTACCCCTACTCCAACAAAGCCACACCTCCTAATAGTACCATTCCCTTTGGGGGCCATTTTCTTTCAAACCACCACATTCCACTTCCTGGCTCCCAAAGCTTTGTAGCCATATCATAATGCAAAAATGCATTCAGCCCAACTTCAAAAGACTCATAGTCTATAACAGTCTCAAACTTATTTAAAAGTCTAAAGTTCAATGTCTCTTCTGAGTAGTTACCAATTTGATTCCAGAAGGCCCATTCAGTCACCCTCTCCACTACTGCTAGGAGTCTTAGCTGGGTCATCCTTGTGGATTCCTAGGAGTTTCCCTGGTACCAGGTTTCTCCAAACCCCAAATTGGACCCCTCCATCAAGGTATCTCTTTCATTGTTCTCCCTCTCTGTTCCTCCTCCAACTCGACCATCCTGAGCCTTCATGTTACCATCCCCCATCTTCTCCCTTCTCCCACTCACAGTTTTCCCAGGAGATCTCATCTATTTGAAGGTGAGTCTAGAGCCTAGAAGGGCTGTAATTATTCCTTAAAATAATGACCATGGAGACCAATGTGTGATATTGGTAACCAGAACTTTATTCCTTCTTGGTTTTTAAACATTGGAAAGAATCTAAAGCTCAAACACCAAAACACACCATCTGTGTCCCTTTTTGTTGTTGTATCAATTATCTACCATGCATCTACTGTGATGGCTCTTCTTAGTGGTCAATTTGGCATACCTGGGATGAGGGAAGCTCAGTTGAAGAATTGCTTCCTTCGGACTGTCTTGAAGATACGTCTGTGAGACATTTTCTTGGTTGCTAATTAAAATATGAGGACCTAGCCCACAGTGGGTGGTGCCATTCTTAAACTAGTAGGTTTAGACTGTATAAGAAAAGTAGCTAAATATGACAGATGATGGTGGTGCATGCCTTTAATCACAGTGCTCAGGAGGCAGAGACAAGCAGATCTCTGTGAGTTCGAGGCCAGCCTGGTATACAAGAGCTAGTTCCAGAATAGGTTCCAAAGCTACAGAGAAACTGTCTCAAAAAAAAAAAGCCAGAAAGAGAGAGAGGGAGAAAAAGAGAGAAAGGTAGCTAAATATAAACCAGTGAGTAAGTAAGCCAGTAATTAGACCTTTATGGTATCTGTCTTAATATCCTGCCTTGAGTTCCTGCTTTGGGTTGCATCAATGATAGATTATCATCTGTAAGATGAAATAAACCCTTTTGTCCCCGAGTTGCTTTTGGTCATGGTGTTTGCCACAGAAACAGAAAAGCAAGCTAAGATACCCCTAACTGTTACTTTGGAATGAAGAAATTGATAAAAGTAAATAAAATCACTACCCTGCCTGTAGGATTGAGGGATCTGTTGAGACATCTTGGAAGGACTGCAGCTACTGTGAGTCCCTCTGATGGTGCTGACTGAGCCTGGAGATGCCTAGTTCCCACTGGGAAACTCAGATGTAGAGCACACTTCTGTTTTCATACAGCAGCCCCAGAAAGTAGAGGATGATGTCCAAGGATTCGTTATGTATAGCCAAGGCTTCTATCGGTAGCATCACTAATCCCTTTAGGATGTTTTTATAGAAGACCATCTACTCATCCTTAGTAACCAGGACTTCATAGCAGAGGCCTACAAAAACCTTTGCTGATGGCTGTAATCCACAGTATCATCCACCAGTAGCCGTCACAGACCTCAAGGTTGTAGGCGGAGACTGTTCTTTATTTCCCTGACAGAACTATATTAATTACAATACTGCTTGGCCTATTAGCTCAGGATTCTTATTAGCTAACTCTTACATCTTAAATTAACCCATTTCTATTAATCCATGTAATAGCATAAGGCTGTTGCTTACTGGTAAGGATCCAGTGTCTCTCTCCTTCGGCAGCTACCTGGCATCTCTCTGACTCTGCCTACTCTCTCTATATCTCTTCCAGCCTGGCTATATTCTACCCTGCTATAAGCCAAAGCATCTTGTTTAGTAACCAATGGTAATAAAACTTATTCGCATCATACAGAGGGGAATTTCACATCACAAGGCATGGATTTTTATTTTTATACTTTTGGAAAAGTGTTTTTCTAAACAGCACTGAATGACCTCCAGCTGAGCATGTGGTCTGGCATTACCTAAAGTTTCTAATCCTACAAGTGCTGGAATAACTGGCATGTGCCATCACACACACATGGCTCAAGACAGTTTTAGACTAATAGAAAATAAGTGATTGACAGATGACATAAATATTCTCAATATATATGATTACATATAAAATGATCCCTCAATTAAACTAATTTATAAATATCCTACATATATATGTAGTTTAATTGAACTATAATTTTTATCATAAGATTCATGCATTTGAAGCTTTTGGGTGATTTTAGTAAAATATTGGAATTTTTCATCTCTTCAGTAAGAAACCTAACACCCCTTTATGGGCATTCTTCATTCCCACATGTATCTCTAAACAACTCTCTGCTTTCTGCCTGTATAGATTTGTCTGTTCTAGACATGTCACATGAGTAGATGATACGTATTGCATGGCTTTCTTAAGGTGCTTCCTCTCACTTAGGATAATGTTTGCTAACTTTCAAGGTCTGCCTATGTTCTGGCATCATGTATTGATACATGTTGATCATATATTGATTACTTGTGAGGACCAAATATTACACTGGTCTGTGGCTATGCCTTGTTATGTTTATTTATCTGCTAATGAATACTGAGATTGTTTGCTTTCATGTGGAGGCTGATATGACTATGCCTATGCCACGACCTGCACAGCTGTGGGATTGTCTTGGCTGGGGCGGCAGGAAATGAAATAATAAGCACATGTGCAGAAAAACCGGAATCAGATGAGCTGTGTGCTCTGATGGAGTTGCACCAACAGCAACCTGGAAACTCAACACATTTATTATATAAGCACAAACGAGGTCAAAGAGCTTACCTAATCCCAGTGGGGAATCTCTATAAGGAGCAGTCCCAGGCTGCAGCCATCTGAGAGGAGGAAGCTGTGGTCGATACTGCCTGCACACACTGTCATCATATATACTTGGGACCAGGAAAGACTTTGCCGTTCCCATGGATTTGAACAGGTTTTTTTTAATCAACATGGCTGTGCTCATGTCAATAATCCATATTCATCTACTTCCCACATGCATGTGTGAGTTTCACTGTGGACACCTATTTTCATTTCTCTTCATTATTTTGATATTTTAAAATAGAGAAAAAGCGTAACAGATCTTATAGGTGCTCCAAATTCTGAAAAATATTTATCTTTAAATGGCAGCATCATTTTTGGTTATCTAATTTTTCTAATTTTCATATACAAAATGTATTGCTTAAATCTTGTGAATCTCTAATAAGAAAAAACAATATGTCTTTTTAATATTTAATATTTGGAAGATGCTCACCTTGCTCTTCAATAATTCTCATGGTCTACTCCTGCTAGTTTGGAATAGGATATTATCTCAAAAGGCTTAACAATGTATTTATCTACATTGCTAGCCCTGCCCCTTTGCCCACTTGCTTCCACTAAGAAATAGAAGGGCATTCTAATAAGGAATAAACTAGACCACAAATTGAATGGATCTGGGTCTCTTACTTTGCAACTAAATGTAATTTTAACTATAAGCTGTAGTGGCATTTCATGTGTATTTTAATTAATAAAACTTGCCTGAGGATCAGAGAGTCAAACAGCCACACTGGTCAGCCAGACCAGGCGGTGGTAACACACACCTTTAATACCATTAGCCACGCTAGTTGCCCTAGAAGCTGGGCAGTGCATGACTTTAATCCCAGCACTAGAGAGGTTATAAAACGGGAGGAAACAGCTCACAGACACAGCCTCACTCTGAGATTCCTGAAGGCAGGATCGCCATTTTCGGACTGAGGTCAAGGTAAGAGCTTTTTAGATCTTTAGGTTGAACCACAATTTCTCTCTCTGAGTTTTTATTAATCATGCTTCAGTAAACTCCTGATTTGGATAATTTTCCCATTTTTGTTCTCTGTGTAGATGTCCTCTGGGTAAAGCTTATTAAAGGTTGCTTATCCAACCGTTATTTAAGAATCATCAAATTTATATGGCTCAAAGTTGTATGTACTAGAGCTCTTTCTCTGTGCCTCTTCTCTCCCCTGATAATCTACCCAGTTACAATCCAGGGGCCTCCCTCTCGTACTGACCCCTCTCTCAATCAGTTGCCAGATGTAGTCTAAAGCTCTCTCTACTGTGAGGATACTCCTTCTGGATCCGGAAACCAGACCTCGGCATCGTTAACTTCTGTAAATCCAATGTGAGCAGAGATGATAAGTGCACACAGCAATGGAAGCCCCACTGGCAGTCAGTCCTCTCATGCAAGGTTTTTGCTTTTTAATTTAATTTTATTTTTTTTATGTTTTTTTTGTGTGTGTGTGAGATGGGGTCTTACCGTGTAGCTCTGGCTGTCCTGGAACTCACTAGTTGAAGCAAGTGTTTAAATATTCCCATATTTAATGGGGGAGATAGTGTCCCAACTACACATCTTATGCTACCAAGTATTACCTCCAGGGCTAGGAATGAGTTATCTCTTGTTGAGTCATTGACCAAAAGGGTCCCATACACTACTCCCAAACATCACAGGTTGTTATCAACCTATTGTTTACTTTCCAGAACATGATGATAAGGCCCTACTGTGGAAGACACAACTTATGATATCAAACATGGACAAATCAAGCTGGTGTCTAACTAAAAACTTCACCCCAGTGGCCAACGTTTATGGTACTGGAAGGTACTACTGGATAAAAACCCGTCTACAAACCTTGCAACCTACAGCAGCAACGGTGGCACAGATGTTATGGGAATAACCATCCACTTTTGGGTTATTTTTAAGTCCCGCTCCATGAGATGAACTCTATCCCTGGCACTGCCAATGTGAGAAAGGACCCGAGACTAGCCAGGCAGTGGCAGCGCACACCTTTAATCCCAGCAATCTGGAGGCAGAGACAGGCAGATCTCTGTGAGTTTGAGGCCAACCTGGTATACAGAGCAAGTTCTAGAACAGCTAATGCTGTTACACAGAGAAACTCTGTCTAGGAAAAAAAGAAAGAATGAAAAAGAAAAGAACCTGAGACTATTAAAGTTACCGGTCTAAAGGAAAAACGTAATGCTACTATTATGATAAAGGAACATAACAATAATTCCCGATGACATATTGCTATATTATTTGGTAAGTGTATCACTCAGCCCTCATCAGAGGCACTCCTTCTTTTGGTGAATGGTAATTAAGACAGAGACCCACAACTGGAAATGTACGGAGCACTCAGCTTTAAAGGAGATGTCTTTATTAAACTATTCCCCTCAAAATCAGGAGTCTATGCAAAAGAGAAGGCAGAAAGATTGTAAGGAGCCAGAGGTGATGGATAATTTCAAGGAAAGAGCATCTTCCAGATACAACAGGACTGATACTCATATGAACTCACAGACACTGTGACAGCACACAAAGTGCCTGTACAGGTTCGTGCTGTCCCATCCTGAGAAGGGGAGGTGGAGACAAAGTCCCACCCCTAACCAAGAAGCTGTTTGCAATTGATGCCTGCAGAGGAAGGTCTCCAATGGAGTGGCACTGGAGACAGCCTACTGCAAGGCAGGTCTCACAGCCAGTCGTGGCTGGACAACACAAAATAGATATTGTGGTGTCTGAACATGCTCCGGGAATGGAGTCGCATGAGGAGAATTCTGAGTAAGTATGAAAACACTCCAAGAAAACAAGAAGGCTCTTGAGGCCTCAGTTTCTTCAAAAACTTGGACTTATCCTCGGAATGTGTTTACACGTTCCTCCCAGGTGTATCAGAGAGGAGTTGCGTTCCCTTCAAATTCCTCACTACTGCTTGCTGGTGCTATTCAATGAAATGTTTACGTACATCTACAGTAAAACTTATTTTTGCTACTTGCAGCTTGTTGTGATTGCATGCAGCAATGAGAATTTATGAGGACTTGACTTTACTATGTGACCTTTTTTTAACCCTTGGATTATAAACTGTCAGAGATTCTGGATAAAGTTGTCTACTGCATGCAACTTCAATCTGCATCATATTTTGGCTCCACTCTTCCAGATCACACCACCTCTAAAGCTGTGGCATTATGGTATTTTCTGGGCTTTTTGTTTCATTTAGATATTTTCATCTTAGCATTTTTGTTTCCTTACTGTTGTTGTTAGTTTTAGTTTTCTTTCTTTTTTTTTTTTTTTTTTTGGTTTTTCGAGGCAGGGTTTCTCTATGGTTTTGGAGCCTGTCCTGGAACTAGCTCTTGTAGACCAGGCTGGTCTCGAACTCACAGAGATCCACCTGCCTCTGCTTCCCGATTTTTGACTTTTTGCCATGTTTTTTTAAAGAGAGAACTAGAGAGACAGCATTAAGTTGAAGTTGGGTGAGTTGGGAGGAGTTCGGGAAGGAAAGAATATGATCAACATATTGCATAAAAAATACCTAAATAAAATATCCCCATATTGCTGGGCGGTGGTGGCACACGACTTTAATCCCAGCACTTGAGAGGCAGAGGCAGGCTGATCTCTGTGAGTTCGAGGCCAGCCTGGTCTAGAAGAGCTAGTTCCAGAAAAGGAACAAAAAAGCTACAAAGAAACCCTGTCTCGAAAAAAAAAATCCCCATATTTTATTCAACATGGCCTCAGCTAAAAGCTAACTGCTGCTTCTAGCTCTCAGCCAGGGAGTAGCGAACAGTCCTAAAGTCAAAGGGAAAAGGGGTGTGGTGGGCTCAAGAGTAACTTCAAGATAACACCTGTTCTGCATGCTTTCATTGAGTTTCCTAACACTGGCATTGGATAGGACTGTACTAAATATTTACCAGAAAAATTGAAATGTGGTCTGAATATGCAATATTAATAATGCTAAAATAAACAAACTCAAATAAATTTCTCCTATAATTAATGATGGAGTAGTGACTTGCATTTGCATTTTTAATTTTAGTTTATTAAATTTTATGCATGTTACTTTTGGCCTCATATACGTACGTGTACCGTGTACCACATGCATACCTGGTTCTGGGAGGAGGTCAGAAGAGGGCCACAGATGTCTTTGTACTGGAGTGACAGCCATGTTAGCCGCTATGTAGATGCTGGAAATTGAACCTGGATCCTCTGCAAGAGTAACAAGTTAGAACATAGTCTCTATGCTTGCCAAAAGGCCAAAAGGGCCTGCTGTTTTCAGTTCCCAGGATGCGACTTCTCTTTACGTGCTGACTCACTGGCAGTGAACGATCGTTCCCTCCGCTCCCCTCCTAGCTCCAGATCCCCACCTGGCTGCAGCCTAGAACCAGAGTCACCAAGAAGACTCCGGCCTTCTAGCTTTCTTTGAGCAAGGTAGTTTACCATCAGCATCCTATTTGCCCACGACACATCATGTGATAAGAGAACCAGAGAAACACTGGAATCCTATGGTTCTCCTGAATAGATATATAAGCAGCTCCATGGCATCTACAAATGCCAGGTAGGATAGGTCACAAATGGCAGGTCCACGCGGAGGATGCTCAGGCTCCCCTGGTGGAGCCTTGTGCCCTCCGTCTGACTCTGCAGATGAAGGTGTGGCCTCAGGTATTTCTTCTCCCCCATCCTTAGTCATCCAGCCAGCCACTTATTCATCCATCTGATTCCCGCTCCACCTTCCTTTGTCTCTTTATGGCATGAGTAAGGTACATGAAGGAACATAAAAGTGTGTTGGCAACTGAGCACTACACCAATGCAGAAATCACTGGTACTTGAGTTTACAATTTTTTATTTCTTTTGAGACAGGCTCTCATTATACTATATAGCCCTGACTGGCCTGCAACCTGCTCTGTAGATCAGACTGACCTTGAACTCACAGAGATCCCTCTGCCTCTCCCTCCCGAATGTTGGAATTGAAGGTGTACACCACCATACCTGGTGAGTTCATGATTCATAACTACTTCTTTCCTAAGTTCCACCCAATAGCCTTTGCTCGGATTTAACCTCCAATGCTCTCTTGTGGTATATTTGGCCCTTCATGTCTCAATCTCTAACTGAGAAAAGATACCCCAAACCTCAAACTGACCCGAAATCAGTATATACAAGCCTTGATTTCCCCAGAGCAGGAATAATTTTCCAGCATTAAGTTCTTAAGATAAAGGTTTGATGTCTAAATGATTCACATTGATGTCTAAATACCCTGAATGTTTTTCTTTAAGGAGGAAAGTGCTCGCTACACTGGGATGAGGACAGAATCCCTAATTAGTTCTTTCAAGCATATGTCTTTGACATTTTATCCTACCTTTGATTACAGTTAAAGGATTACACTTGATCACCCTGGCAGATGCAAGGAGGAACAGATTTGATTTTGTTTCTTTCTATTTTATGATGACTAATGATTAGAACTCACAAAATGATCTAAATTGCTATGTCTCCTATGGCATGTATCCGACTTCATCAAAAGGCGAGCAGCTTTCATTGGCGCAAAGAATAGAGACTTAAGACTCCCGGGCAATTATCTGTCCCTGCCTCTAACTCGCTGCTTATTAGTTGACTATGAAATAATAAACTTTGAATCTTTGTCATCCTAGAGAGTGGATACAATGCCAGAAACTCCTCCCAATCTGGTACCTTCAGTCTTGAATCAAAGTCAAAAACATAAATCTTAGCTGTAATTTGTTAAATAGGGTGATCCTGTGTGATTGGTAGCATTGCTATGCTGCGTGGTCTTGTGTCAACTTGATATAAGCTAAAGTCATCTTAGAGGAGGGAATTTCAGTTAAGAAAAAGGCTGCAGGCATTTTCTTAATTAGTGATTGATAGGAGAGGGCCCAGCCCAGTGTGAGTAGGGCCATCCCTGAGCTGTCTGTCTGGGTTCTATAAGAAAGATCCACAAGGAGCAAGCCATGAAGAGCAAAGCAGTAAGCAGTGCTATCCATGGCCTCTGCATCAGCTCTTGCCCCCAGGTTCCTGCCCTGCATGAGTTCCTATCCTGACTTCCTTTCATGACGAACAATGCTGTGGAAGTGCAAATCAATTGGTCATGTTATTTTATCAAAGCAATAGAAGGTAACTACGACAGTTACCCTTCTCAAAGGCGTGCAAATTCAGGGACTCGACGTCTTGCTTGTCCCGAAGGATAGGACTTCTTCAGATAAACTTCTCATGAGTGGTTATTATCTAAAATGCTTCCAAGCATAATCTTTGAAGCAGTCATGCATCCTACTGTTAAATAAAGAAGAATAGATAAGTGACATACAGCTAATTTACAAAGTTATTATGTTATTATATGTTAATATAAAGTGAATCTAGTTATTATGTTTGAAAGTGCTATGCTGTGTGTGCTTCAAAAATAGGAAATAATTATATTCTTTTATTTGTTCGTTTGTTTGGTTGTTTTCTTTTTTTTTTTTCCAAGACAGGGTTTCTCTGTGTGACAGACAGCCTTTGCTGTCCTGGAACTCACTTTGAAGACCAGCCTGACCTTGAACTCACAGAGGTCTTCCTACCTCTACTTAACTGGGATTAAAGGAGTGCACCACCACACCTGGCATCTTTTATTCTCTTTAATATTTCAAGTACCTACTAGGAAGCAGATACTTGACTAAATATTAAAGATTTACCAGGGAACTATCCGTTGTCAAGGGGCTGATCCAGACTAGTTAAAAGTTTAAGCACAAATGTTCAATTACCATCGGGATTGATATGTGTTAGGATGTGCGTGAGACAGGGTGGTATGGGAGCTCGGAGGTACGCATAGGTATTGGGGAATAGAGGGGTACACAAGTGCTAATGAAGCAAGAAGTAGGGCAGGAGAAATGGCTCAGTGTTGAAGAAGAACACAGAGTGCTTGCTCAGATGGCACTTTGTTCCCAGTGCCCACATTTGAATTCGTCTCCAGCTCCAGGGCACCCAAGGTCATCTTCTGCCTCCCACTGACACCTGTACACACATCGCACACAGGAAATAGTAAAACAAAACAAAGATACCCCAAAACAACAACAACAAACATAGAAAAGAAACAATAGGTTAAACAGAATCTAAAAGCAAAGCAGTCAGCATACTCACAAAGGTACAAAGATAAAGGGGAGGACCCTAGAGTCAGGGAATTTAAAATAGTTCACTGGAGCCAACATAGAATATGGCGGAAATAAGAAAAATATGAGCTTACACAGGCAGAGGCAATAGAAGGGACATAATTTGGGCTAAAGTGAGAAGAAGATGAAGTGAGAAACGGAAGAGAGCAAAGCAGGGGATGTGGCCGAACAGTAGGCAGTCTGTCCTAGTCATTGTCTTCACTGGTCCACAGTGGATTCTTGAATACAAGGTGGGCTTTGCAGACTTGTGCTCAAGGTACTTGTCCTAAGCAACAATGCTAACATGATGCAAATCCACTTCACACATCTAATCCATCCACAGTCCCTTTTCACCTGTATGGTACATGCATGGACATAATTCAGAAATTGACAGAATCCAGTACTCTGGGTTGATGGGCAAAGGAAAGCTAGACCTCTACAGAAGATTTTTTTACCAGCAGATTCTTATGTGTCATCTCTATTTCTGCTTTCCCAAACTAGATTACAACAGCCCCAGTCACAGACAGGAAAGAAGCCCATAGATCCGCTGAATTCAGGCAGAAATGGAATATGATGTTCAATTCTCCAGTGGAAATGGAATTGACCAGGACTTACATGGACAGGGTAGAATAAAGAGTCAACCACACTGTAGAAAACAGACGATCAGTCGCTGGAAGAAAGGTAACTAGAAAACAAGGCAGCTATGGTGTCTATTTAGAATATATCATAACAACAGGGAGGCAGAGGCAGGCAGATCTCTGTGAATTTGAGACCTGCTTGGTCTACGTAGTGAGTTCTAGGACAGTCAGGGCTATGAAGAGAGACCCCATCTCAAAAAAAAAATACCAAACTAAATATACATAATTTTGGGCAGTGTTTGCCCTTGTAGGAAGTGAGCTGGGGTCTAATAACAGAAGCAGGAAATAAAAGATTATGATGATATTGAGTAACTTTTGGGGTCTGTGATATGACATAAATCTATTTAACTGGCTAATGGGGACATTCCTGGCACACCCGCAGTCTATTGATATCACTATACCTCTGGGGTCCCCAGTTCTCCATGCTACCTAGGAAAACAAGAAGTTCTGATTTGTTTCCTTGAGCATTCGTCAATGCCTGGAGCAGACATCCTCCCTTGACAGCAGAGAGACCTGTGCCTGTCGTTAGATGCTAGGGGAACTCCTGTGCACTTACAATCTAAGGAGCACTAGCTTACTACATGAATAAAGGTGGGAACCACAATTAAGAACACGGGACTGGAGAAACAATGGCAAAAATGACCAACATAAGTGACATAAGCCAACTGCTCTGTCAGCAAATCCCTCCCTTGTCAAGAGGCCTACAAGGAACATGCTCACCAATCAAGGTTACCCTCGCAGACACAGCACAGGATGCCTTACAGGGCACGGAAAGAAATCTATGCCCTCTCATAGGCACCTGGGGAAAGCTTCCACTGTGTTTATGAACGCTTAACAAAACTAACTCTGTAATTGGACATGTATGTTTCCTAAAAAGACTTAGATTGTGTGTGAGTCAGAAAAACTCAAATGTAATTAGAGCATTATTGGTGGTGTTTCAACTAATATACTCAGATCCATGAAAAGAGTACTGTAAAGAAACAGAGCAAGTGATTTTTTTTATTTTTTTATTTTTTAGTTTTGGTCTTTGAGACAAGGCCTCAATATGCAGCATTGGTTAGCTTAGCTGGGACTGATCCCCAGATTTTAGTGATCCTCCTGCCTCTGCCTCTTGCATACTCAGATTTTAGGAATGTGTCACCTTGCCCAATCAGAACAATTCAGAACAATTTATTGAGTGATGAAAAATATTACTTCTTTTGAAATCTACTAAGTACTTTTAATTAAAATGATATAGGCTATAAAGATAGGCTATGCTTATGTTTTTAAAACGGTTTTGAACATGATGAAAATACCTAGACAAGGAGGTGAACCATGATTTGTTTCTGATGATTTCCCTAAGCCTTTCTTCCCAGGAGTGGCTCTCAACACTCCTCCTCCTGTGCTTTATTCTACTGACTCTAGCTCGTGTCATTGTCTATGTTCACTAGAATATCCCCTTATTGGGTCAGGGGACATAGCTCATTTGGTCAAGTGCCTGCCACACAGCATGAGAACCTGTGTTCATATCCTCAGCACCCAGGTATAACCATTCATGAAGATGTCCCTAAAAGTTAGATCACTGCTATTGCAACCCATCTCTGTATCTATATGCCTCTTCAGTTTCTGGCTAAGCACAGTAGTAGCTGTAGTCATGGTAGTATCAGTAGTAGTACTGTATGGCGAGCTCCTGCAGGCCTCTTAGTGTTTTGGAAACACCCAATAATAATATGC
Source organism: Alexandromys fortis (assembly GCF_014885135.2). Lineage (NCBI taxonomy): Eukaryota > Metazoa > Chordata > Mammalia > Rodentia > Cricetidae > Alexandromys > Alexandromys fortis. The sequence continues at coordinate 2,407,428 of NW_026067993.1, forward strand.
ATCAATAAGAGGTAGTGGATGATGGATCAATAAGTGGATGATAGCTCATTTGTCCTGGGGTTTCAGCAGACCCTAAAGGGAAAGCCAGAGTATGGTATTTCTCCTTTTCTCTGCCCAGTACTGCAGGACCTCTCCACCTCTGCCAGGGTAACAAGACAGTGAGAGCCAATAGCTCTGGGAGGTTAAAGAGAAAAGAACTCAAGCAAATACATTTTAAAAAGAGTTTCTTTTTAAGGTTTATTTGTGTGTCTGTGTGCATGTGTGTATGTCTATGTCTATATGCATGCACCTGGGAACAGGTGTCTGCCAAGCCAGAGTGTGTTGAATCCCCTGGATCTGGCATTTCAAGTGGCTGTGTGAGCCCCCAAATGCGGGTGCTGTGAATCAAACTCTGATCTCCTGCCAGAGCACTAGAAACTGCATTCTCAGTCGCTAAGACGTCTTTCCTGACCCTCAGATACTTCTTTCTTTCTTAACTACAGTATTTACTCATTTATTTGTCTCTTTTTCTTATTATGTATTTTGTTTACGTAGTCCACTGCATTTCCTTTTGGAACTGATACATTAAAGTCATAAGTCAGATACATTAAAGTCATAAGTCATTTTACAAACAGGCATACACACACACACTGCCACATGCACACACACTGGCACACGTGTAAACACAGGCACACACACACACACATATTCACATGCTCCTACCCGAGGAATGTTACTTCCTTGGTTCTATAGGAGCAGTTCGTTCTAAAGTTAGAAGAAACGAATTTGGATTGAGATAATTCTAAGGCCCGTTCCAAGTCTGGCCTTCTACAATTCAAAACTGATGGTGAAGCCATGTTTTGCTTTCAGAGGGCTCTGATGCTCTCTGTGGTCCAAGTGCTATAGTGTCAAACTACCACAATTACTAACAATGCTTAGCAAGTTACAGCAGAGTTCAGTCTGATTCTCTGTCCATTCTCAGACCATCACTTTCCTGTCATGTTGGGTAGTCTTTTCTTTACAGAAAGACTTAAAGCCAGAGGTTTCCTCTATGAACTGCTGGCCTTCTTCAAGTGAAGACATGCCTTATGCAGACACAGCTGTCCCCAATTAATCACTGTCTTCATGATCAGGCATGAATCAGCATGTCATGACCAGGCATGACTCAGCAACCCCAGCTTCTGGAGCTTCTCCTTATGCTGTGGAATAATCTTTTTGTACACTGCAAAGATATGCTGCTCTGATTGGCTTAAGAAAAGGCTGAACAGCCAGTAGCTAGGCAGGATTTCTAGGCACAAAGGATGCTGGGAAGAAGAAGGGTGGAGTCGCAGGGAGTTGCCAGCCACATGCAGAGGAAGCATGACATGTATGGGATGAGGTAACAAGCCATGAGCCATGTGGCAGCACAAGAATGAATAGAAATGGGTTTGTTTAAATTATAAGAGCTAGTTAGAAGAAACCTAAGCTACCAGTCAAACTTTATAATTAATAAGAAATCTCCTTGTCGTCCATTTGGGAGCTGACTGGCAGGGCAGAGAAAGACTCACTACAGCCATCTGTAAGAATGGCTTGTTTGAGTCCCACTGCCCCCAAGAAGCAAGGGGCAGAGTGATTAAGAGCCAAAAGCCATGGGTTAATAAACAAAATTCCCAGTGCCAGGGGTGGGCTACCTCCTAATGAGTTGTCAATCAGGGAGGTCAGAGAGGCCCTCGAAACATTGCAGGTTTTGCCATTTCTATTGGTTCCCCACAGGAACTAAATGGTAAGACTGATGTAGGTGGGTTTTCTATCTATCTGTTGCTTTCATTGGTTGATTAATAAAGAAAACTGCTTGGCCTGATAGGTCAGAACATAGGTAGGTGGAGTAGACAGAACAGAATGCTGGGAAGAAGGGAAGTGAGGCAGACGCCATGGAGCCAGTCACCAGGTCAGACCTGCTGAATCTTTTCCGGTAAGCCACCACCTCGTGGTACTACACACATTAATAGAAATGGGTTAATCAAGATGTGAGAGTTAGCCAGGAAGAGGCTAGAGCTAATGGGCCAAAGAGTGTTTAAAAGAATACAATTTATATGTTGTTATTTCAGGTGTAAAGCTAGCCATGCTTGAGCCAGGTGGGACAAAAAGCAGGCCTGCTTGCTTTATCACTACATAAGACCTGTTGCCGAAGATGCCACATACCTAGGAGGCATTAAACAGAAAAACCAGACTGAAACTAGGAAGGAAGCTTCTGCCTTACCAGCTAGCTCTCATGGGGTGCTATGCAGGAGGAGAGGCATCAGTGGTCCTGTGCAGATGTGAGCCTTATGACCCATGAGGCCATCCTGCGAAGCAAGCAATGCCCTTCTGTGTAATATTGGGACTAAAGTCAAGGGACCATTGGTTTCCTGACTGGATTTCAGATCCACTCCACAGTGAGAATTCATTCTTGGTAGTGTAAATCTAGTCTAAAACCCAAGATGGGAGAGAACCTAAGTTTTAGCAAAGATCAGAATACTTTTGTTTTGCTGACGTGGTGTTGGGCAGCTTTCTGAGTACTTGTTTGTACAAATCCTATGCTCAGGTTTCATCAGAGAAGCCTCTCCTTGCAGTGAGTGGTGGAGAACACAGAAACTCAGTGGTGTACAAGGTGCCAAGGGATAGGTCAGTGAGCATCCATCCCCTCCACAAGACTTTCATTTATATCATTCTTTCTAAGGCTCAGGGATTATTGCAGAAGAGGAGGGGTGGGGAAGAAGGAATACAAGAGCTAGAAGAGCACTCAGTGTCATACCCTGGGCGAGACCCAGCAATTGCACTCCAGGACTTAGAGCAGCTGTAGGTCCCTGTACTGAGTCTGCAAAAGAACAAGTCTACCCACAGCCAGGTCTGGGTGGGGAAGAGTAAGGGGCCCCATGATAGATTCAGGTGCAGAGAAATAACTGTCTTACATTTTAAACCTACCAGTGATCCTACCAGGCTCCAGTGGACACTACTTCCTCCCCCTCCTCCTCCTCTTCTTCCTCCTCCTCCTCCTGCTGCTCCTCCTTCTCTTCCTCTTCTACATCTTCTTCATCCTTCTCTTCCTTTTTGGTTTCCTGAGCCAGAATTTCTCCATGTAGCCCTGGTTGTCTTGAACTCACTCTATAGACTAGGCTGACTTTGAACTCAGAAATCTGCCTGCCTTTCTTTGCCTCTCAAGTGCTGGGGTTAAAGGCATGCACCACTGCCTTATAGATTTCCAATGGGCACTTCTAATCCAATGGTCTCATAGATGACCATAGTTAAACTAAATGGATCATGAAACAAAACTAAAAGTCATAAAAGAGACAGACAGGAAAAAAGGTAGAGCCGATAGGGATGGTAGGATATAAGAGAGGATGTCAAGGACAGAGGAATCAGAATACACTAATAGAGATGCATGAGATTGTCAAATAACAATATCAATTCATCAATACAAATTAATTTTGAAAAATACCCAGGTATCGTGGTATGTGCCTTTGATCCCAGCTTTTAGGAGGCAGGCATAAGTAGATTCCTATGACTCTGATGCCAGCCTAGACGCTGAACTCCAGCATTTGTTTCTTCCTGCTCCTCAGCTGCAGAGGCCCCTTTTTTTCCTTCTTTCTTTCTTTCTTTCTTTCTTTCTTTCTTTCTTTCTTTCTTTCTTTTCTTTTTTATTTATTTATTTTTTATTGAAAAAAATTTCCGCCTCCTCCCAGCCTCACATTTCCCTCCCCCT
>NW_026067993.1:2412076-2424118 GCF_014885135.2 Alexandromys fortis
TATTCTAATGTGTATATATTCCACACTTTCTTCATCCATTCTTCCATTGAAGGACATCTAGGTTGTTTCCAGGTTCTGGCTATTACAAATAATGCTGCTATGAACATAGTTGAAAAATGCTTTTGTAATATGATAGGGCATCTCTTAGGTATATTCCCAAGAGTGGTATTGCTGGGTCCTGGGGTAGGTTGATCCCGAATTTCCTGAGAAACCACCACACTGATTTCCAAAGTGGTTGCACAAGTTTGCATTCCTACCAGCAATGGATGAAGGTACTTCTTCCTCTACAACCTCTCCAGCAAAGGCTGTCATTGGTGTTTTTGATTTTAGCCATTCTGACAGGTGTAAGATGATTGCAGAGGCCCTTTGACTAACCACGTTACATGCTTGCCGCCATGCCGACTACACCTTCAGACTGTGAGACAACACAAACCCTTCCTCCTTTGAGTTGCTTCTGTCAGGTATTTTGTAAGAGGGGTAAGAGAAGTAATTAATCCATCACGGCAATGTGAGTGCACAGGTTAGACCTAAGCAAGCTCTCAGCGAAGGGGAGAGGAAATTTGAATTTATTTTCACATTCTTTATTACTTGCATATGTTTTGCTTTGCAAACTGCTTTTTTTTAACGTACTGTATTTTGTTGAAATATCACAGAGTAAAAATAACAAATTTACTCTATAAGCAAAAGTTGGCATTAATTTGGGCAATCGTACATTTACATAGGTGGCAATGATAATCTTACCTTGCCGTATGTACATGTCTTCACAGTGTGACTTTGCTAGTTTTCTCATACAGGAGTGAAGTTTGCTGATCTTATAGGATCTGGACTGGTGTTATTTGGAGCAATAGAGGAAGATGGCAGAATTGGCTTGGTATTCTTCTGATCTTTGGTGGTGAGGAATATTGTGGCCTCTGCTCTTACATACATAACTTACATACATAGCCTCTCTTACATACGTAACTCAGCCATGTGAAAAAGCCTAGGCTAGCTTACTAAATGACAGAGACATAATATCTAGTAATTGGCCATAAACTGACCTACTGCTTGTAGGTAGCTGTCTGAACACATGAAGGCAAGTTCATCAGAATGGCTATGTGGCTGATTATTACTAGTGGGGCAATAATTATGTTTGGCACTCAGCTTCACAATGGCTGGTTACACAGAAAATGTTAACTTATGTACACAATGCATACCATTGAAAGCCCTTAGTTTGGTGAAATTGTCCAGGCCATTAACAGCTTCCTAGACTTTTAAAAGAGAGTCTGGAATGAAAAGGGTCATTATAACACTTTGAACACAAACTCGCCATAGAAAAGAAAACAGTATAGAAGGCTGGAGTTTTCATGGGACTATTTTGGCCTTTTTCCCCCCCAAGGATGATACTACTACATGCTTTAGACTTACAAAGAACATGCTTCTCAATAATATCTACACTTATCATTCATTTTATATTTTACCAAGTGTTTTCAAACACAAAGTCACACATGGTTTGGAATTAGGAATCATTACAGTTGGTCATTACTTCCAGAAAAGGTCCCACAGAGCTGAGTAGCCAAGATGTGTGACTTCACCGAGGTCCAGACCAGAGAATTCAAGGAGGCCCGCCAACTGTTTGATGGAACAGGCGACGGCCTGTACCTGAACCACAGATATGAAAATGTGATGAGGGTGCTGGGCCAGAACCCTACCAACACCAAGGTGCCCAAGGTTCTGGGGAACTCTAAGAACGAAGGGATGGGTGCTGTACTTTGAGCACTTCCTGCCCGCGCTGCAGATGGTGACCAAGAACGAACTCATGAGGACTATGCTGAAGGGCTTCATGTATTTGAGAAGGAAGGGAACAGTATTATCATGTGGATGCTGACATCTTAGCCTTATCACATTTGGGTGAGGAGAGGGCCCAGGAAGAAGTAGAGATGCTGGTGGCAGATGTGAGGACAGCAATAGTTTTATCAACTATGAAAAGCTTATCTTCGTGGTGCTGAATGGCTGAGGACATTCCCAGTTCCTGAGCTTGTGACTTGCTTAGTGTAGAATTTCTGTTACCCCAGAGGCTTCCTAGACTCCTTGCCCATCTTTGTCTTCACCAAATACATATGCTTTCTTTCCCGGAAGGAGAGAGAGAGAGAGAGAGAGAGAGAGAGAGAGAGAGAGAGAGAGAGAGAGAATTGTTAGAACTCAGTTCTAAGATCAGATATTTTCCAAGTTGCCATCACAGATCTTAGGGCCATTACCCCAGCTCTCTGTGTTATCTGTTTTTAAATTGAGATTTCATTTGCAGAATGTGTGAAATGGTAACCCATGCAATTCAAACTGTTCATTCACAGAAACTACAAATGCAACAATCTGCCTTCCATACACATGTAAAAGCAGGTTTTGTACCTTACTGTGAGCTCTAGAACTCTACCACAGTCTCGATTTCCTTCCAATTTGGGAACCTTGGTTTGGGATCAGTTTGTCTGCCGATGCCCTAACACTGACCTATGAAGTCTAAGCTTGATCTTCACTTGACAGTGGTGTTTGGGAGCTTATAACTGTTAAAACTTAAGCCACAGGTATATGTGTATATGTATGTATGTATATAGATAGATGATAGATAGATAGATGATAGATAGATATAGATATGTATAATTGCCCACCTGTTGCCATGGTCACCATAAACAGATTTCTGGTTAATTTAAGAGAGTGAAATGGTCTATGTTTTGATATTCTTATAAAAATCTTTATGCACTGGTATTAAAAAAGCATTGGCTTTCTTCCATCAGTAACCGACAGAAGAGAGACAAGTTTGTCCTTGTAACTCCAGAGGGACAGAAATAAACTGAAAAGCTAGAGGTAACTGAAGGCAGAGGTGGAACTTAAGTAAAATAATCATATCAATAGTTCAATCATTATACAACTGGTGGCTATGTTAGAGGTTGGGAGCACTTGCTGTTTCTGCAGAGGATCCAGATTTTATGCCTAACACCTATATTGGGTGGCTCACAGCTATCTATGATCTACCTCCTGGAGATCTGATGTCTACTTACAGCCTCTGAGAGGATACACATGCATGCAGCACATGCGTACAGGAGCACATCACACACACACACATACACATGCATGTATGCATGCACACACGCACATTATAATAAATAACCAAGATAAATCTTTTAAAAACGGTACAGACTGGCTGCCTGACTAGTTAGGACCTTAGATAATCTAACATCTATCATGTTATTGGCTCAAAGCAAAAGAAAAAAAGGAGGCCTCTCTCACCAGTACCGCTCAGAACACCTCATTCAGGGTTCAAGAGCGCAAAGCAATTTGCCCCGCTAACCTAGCCCGCATAACTCCTCAGTCCTTCATCTGTGCTAACACCGGACCAGAAATAAAAGCCTGGTCTGCAAGGGTCTTGGCTGTTTTTGTTAGAATGCCCTCCATACTCAGAGAACAAACGCTAATCCAAGGAATAAACAAACCCCATTGGTTTTCCCGATTCAGTTCATACGGAAGCAACAAGATGTCACGGGTGGAGCAGAAAACCAAGTGAGGTATGTGACATTTCACTCATCCTGGAGTTTCTGTCAGGCATGGGGCTGGGAGTTTGACCAAAATTATTTTTTTCATTTTCAGGACAATTAGGTAAATGGCGGGGTCCACTCTCTTTACCTCTCACACAGGTAAAGTGAAATCTGTAGGTTACCGGGGTCCCACACCCCATTTCGAAAGGGGTGACCTGGCCTGAAGCCTGCCCTTGTTCTCTGGCACTCAAGAAGGGTTTAGGCAGCTGGATGGGCTTCTCTGCTGAAGTTGAAAGGAATGCTGATTTAGTGTCTCCAGCTCCTTAATCTGTAGCATCTGAGCAACACCGCCCAGCCACCTCCCCCTCAGGGAGTCCGGGAAGAAAAGAGAGCTGTTCTGATTTCCAAAACTCGCCCCGCCTGCCTGGCCAGATGCGCGCCTCTGCTCAGCATTGTGCTTACTCGTGCCACCGGAATTTAGGCGACTCAAGTCTTAGGCCCCATTTCTAGCTCTTAAAAATGTGCATGGGCTCCGTCAAAGGAAGCACTCATTACCTGAGAGATGCGCGTGTTAAGGAATTTCTTTCGATAGCAGAGAATCCCTATTTCCTTGAGTTTTATTTTTAAGCTTTCTGTTCTGCTCACATGCGGTTTGGGTATGATTAGAAGGTGTTAGAATCGGGGGCCTTTATTTATTCCCGGGGTGTTTTTGGCATAAGCAAGAACCGCTGTGAGAGCTTCCCCCACACATGCGCGTCACAGACACCTCTCCGAGGGTGTGAGCAGAGCCCTCCGCAGGCTTTGCTGAGACGATAGCAGCCTGCCATGTGGGGTTGGAGGTGATAGGGAAGGTGATGGGAGCCAGCTGGAAAGAGCACGGTGTTAAGCATCATGAGATTCCATTCTAGATGGGACCCAAAGTCATGGTGTGGGGTGTGGTCCTCTTGGCCAGCTCTGAAACAGGCAGTGGGGTTGACAGCAGATGGCTAAGGACCATTTAACATCTCTCATTGGCTGGGAGTCTTCAGTCCTTCGGAGCTAGATGTGAAGCAATTCCTTTTGCATTTGCTTTGTTCCTCATCCATCCACTTGGACTATGTCTATGAACTAACTTACCGGTAGACTATCTGACTCAAGGTTCCAACGCTGGGACCTGATTTAATTTTTCTGTTTATATAAAAGCATATTTTTAAAGAATGTGCAGGATTGCCTGGAACAAGCACTCAGAAGTCATACAAAATGACTGTGTGGGGAGATTATGTACTCATCGTTGAGTACAGGACTCACTGTCCCTCACAAACAAGCCAACAGCAGATCTAGACTACAGAACTTAGTCTCAAGGAGTTCAGGGGCAAGTGCTCGATGCAGGCTTTCCCATTGGTTCCAATGCAAGACTTCAGCCTGAAAGCCTTTGATGACAGTGGAACCAGAAGCATAGAAAACACTGGTCTCCAGTATATGACTATTTCGTTAATACTGATGTATGGTTTCTTGTCCCTTCTCTTGCTAGGGATGGGAATCCCTCAGGGTAGCCCTGACAAATGGTTCTTTCCTCTTTGTCTCACCTTTCCTGATAACGGAAGTCTGTAGCATTTGGGTAGCTAACGGTTCCATTCTTGAACAGTAGTAAGTCAGAAGGTTATACTCTAAAAACCAACAGTCTGTAATGCAGTAGAAAGAGGTGGGTGGGAGGCTGGGGGTTTAGCTCAGTTGGTAGAGTGCTCATCTAGCATGTATGAAGTCCTGGGCTCAATCCCCAGCACAGTCATCAACTAGGCATGATGACCCACGTGTAATCCCAGCAATCAGGAGGCAGAGGCAGGCAGTTTTCTATGAGTTCAAGGTCAACCTGGTCTAAAGAGTTCCAGGACAGCCAGCCAGCCAGCCAGCCAGAGTGGTTACAACAGAGAGACCCTGTTTCAATACAGGTATAAAGTCCATTTATCTAGAACATTCTAAAGGATAAATCATCTCCTTTTAGGATTATTGACTGTAGGACTCTGGTTCTCTCATCCAAAAAGGGATATTAGGGTTCATTTATAAGTCCAAGAGAATGAACTTAAGACATGAGACAGAGATTTGCACTCAAGGTCCTAGGTCAGGAGCAGTCTGGTCCATTGTAGTTGCTTTGAGTTGTCTTACTATTTGATCCCTAGTCCTTGCAAAGCCCTGAGATGCAATGGGTCAAGCTTAAGCGGTGTGGTTCAAATCTGGCTTTTTCTTCTAAAGAGATAATCATTCACTGTTGTCAGTGAACATCTAGTACATACATGTGGCTTCCTGTTTTATACCACAATGGTACCTTCTAACGACCCACTCCTGTCCTCTAGAGGAGAACGCAATTATCCTCTGAGAGATTCCTTTGTAAAAGTGAACACATTCTACCATCAAATCCAGTTGCAACCCCCACCAGCTGGTTAATTTGCGTACGGCTGTGCACTTTCACAATCTTCACTAAAGCCTTCCAGTATCGCTTAATGAACTTTTTTAATTAGCTCTTTAAAATAGTAGTGCAATCAGCCTCCTCATTTGATTCATGAACAGAAATCTCCAGAAAGGCAGAAAGGGAGAGTATGAATCACAGTTTGCAGAGGTGCTTTTTAGCTGTGCCATAATACAAACAGGCACATTCGTCAGTACAGACTCCGGGGCATGCCACATACCTGTATAGTGGGAAGAGAGCTGAATCCTGTCTCACCAGAGACAAGGGAGTTTTGAGCCTCACGCACACGATGCCATTTTGTTTAAAGAAATGACTGCTTCTGAGAACAGTGAGTCTGAGGCTTATTACAGGCCTTCAGGGACCTGAATGTGCACAAAAGTGCCCTCTGGATCTACAGAATGCATGTCACATAAAAATGAGACGGCAGCCGTGGTAATGCGCGGAAAGTCCTTCAGGAGACACCTGGTTGAAGAACCTCAATCGTTAACAGAGTAAAGACTTGAGAAAGGTCTTTAGAAATAGCACAGTTGTGCTCTTACGTGCCCAGAACTTAAGAGGAAGTAAAGCTGAGTGACAGCGGAGGGGATCCTGGGGTGTGCAGTAGGACACTGAGCGCTGAGCCTTAGAGATTTGAAGGGATCACTTGGGTGCAGACATGGACTTAAGGAATCACGTGTTCTTTTTATTTCACTATTGTGGGAAACTAATATTCTGTTTTTTTTTTTTTTTTTTTTTTTTTTCCGAGACAGGGTTTCTCTGTGGTTTTGGAGCCTGTCCTGGAACTAGCTCTTGTAGACCAGGCTGGTCTCGAACTCACAGAGATCCGCCTGCCTCTGCCTCCCGAGTGCTGGGATTAAAGGCGTGCGCCACCACCGCCCGGCGGGAAACTAATATTCTTGTGTGAAAGGTGAGTGTGTTTCTTCAGAACGAAGACCACGTGACTGATCACTAGACCTTTGCTACTCATCCCCACCTACTTCTGGTGGTTCTTTGCACAGGGGTATAGGTCTGATCTTACTAGGTCTCAGGCAGAAGACAAAAGATTATGGTTCTTCCTTCTCCAATAATGTTGGCCTAACTCAAAGAGTATTCTCAATATGTGTCTACTAAACTATTGAGTTGTGAGGCAGAATGTGGAAGGCCCAGGGGTCCTTCTGGTCCAGGAAGAATTGCCCTTGTTCACTTTAGCTTCACTAGGAAATTAAGAGGTCAGATACGAGCTACATAGTGGATGTAAATAGGTTTCAACTTATATATATTATGTACTTAGTCTCCTTTGGGAGGGCTGTCTATTCAGACACTGTCTTTGGCTAGATTGTATACTGCTGGTATGAGTAAGAAATATTCTGCCTCAAAAAAAAGAGATTGGACATTTTGAAATTTTTGTACATCTGATGATCTTTCTGCCCAGCTCACTTACAGGTTGCTGTATATGTGTGTGTGTATGTATGTATGTATATGTATATATATAATTTTTCATGGGATGAAGAAGAAATAACTTGTGAAAGAAAACCTTAATAGCATGCAAAAGATGGGAGTCACCACCAGCCTTTTATCTAGGTAGAGTCTTACCCACTCCCCCGCCCCAGCAATTCCCTAGAAAAATCATGTTTATTAAGTGTGTGGGAAAAATCAAGGCAAAGAGGCTGTGGTGTACTTGGAGTACCAGATGCAGATGGGAGGAGCCCACTCTTCTGACTGATAAAGAACCATTTAAGATGCTTTTTGGGATACAGGCTCTGAGCCCCACCCTAGAATAAATGACTCAAAACCTCAAAACGGAGACTTGGAAGAAACATTTATACTAAAAAAAAAAAAAAAAAAAAAAATGTCCAAGATGCTTCTGACACAAAGCCAAGAATGCCAAGCACTGTTTTTAGTGGCTGAATCATAGCATCCAAAGCACCTGAGCAGGGTGAAGTGAATGAAACAAATAAGATCCCAGGAACAGATGTAAACACCTCAACTGAAAAACAGCAGGAGCTGGAGAAACAGAGGCTGACAGCTGTGTATACTGAGGTTGCAAGGGGTAGTGGTCTCTCAGCATGAACCAGGTCTGAGATGCAAGCCCCCCCAAAACAGCTGTAGTCATGATGGGCTGAATTCACAGCAATGTGAATTTCAGAACAAGAGAGGTCTGCCTTCCCTAACCTGCCTTCTCTGGAGAGAGCTAGGATATGTTCTTATTTATATACCCGTTAGGATCTGTAGTAGTAATAGCAGCGAGCCGTCAGTGGTCGTCGCAATAATTTTTGCTTATAAAAAATTTGTTTAGGGCTGGAGAGATGGCTCAGCGGTTAAGAGCATTGCCTGCTCTTCCAAAGGTCCTGAGTTCAATTCCCAGCAACCACATGGTGGCTCACAACCATCTGAAATGAGGTCTGGTGCCCTCTTCTGGCCTGCAGGCATACACACAGACAGAACATTGTATACATAATAAATAAATATTTTTTTTAAAAAATTTTTTGTTTATAAGTTTTCTCGGTAGAACATCTTACTAACCCTACAGAAGACCTTTGATTGCATATGGAATGGAACTTGTTGGTGGATGCACAACCCATATGTGGTTCTTTTATCCCCCAGTCTCACATCCTGCTTGGAGAACTTAGGGTAAGATCCTCGACAACCCTGTCATTAGAAGTGCTAGCATTCTTTTCCCTGAAGCAGACCAAATGGCTACATCTATTATTGCCAAAGGCTTGGCGTTTCTTGGAGAGAAGGGCAAGCATTGTTGAGCGAGCCCTCGGAGGTCAGAACTTGCCCAGTGGTAAAGGTTACAGAGAGACAGACCTTTGGATTACACCAACCCAACGTCTCTTAAAGACAGAGCCACCTCTGGGGAATCTGGGAACTTGTTGAGTAGAAATGCTTAGGACCATCTTGAGTGGGTGATTTCTGAGGTTCTGAAAGGAACTGGGCTGTTAGGAAGCTTGGCCTGTATAGTGAGTGTTGGGCTGAGTATGGTGACTGGGACAGGCTGGCGAGAGGACAAAGATGGCTGTCTCAGGCTTGGGAAACCCCCTCTCTATAACCAGGGCACCAACAGCTTCACTCCTAGCCTTTGGCTTACACTGGAAAGTCTCATTCCTTACCTTGAGTTAGACCACTGGAAGAAATACGGTGTCCTTTCTGCCTTTAAGAACCAGGCTCCCCTTTGACACTGGTTCTAGGAGCCTGGGTTCAGTCATAACTGCAGACACCTAGCGTCCACTTAGGGCGCTCAGCCCAGCTGACATCTGTATAGCTAGCGAAAGAAACAATGACCTATGTGATTTTAATCATAAACATGAAATACTGGAGTTGGACTGGACTCCCAGGCCAAGTCCTATCTCTCGTGCTCTTTCACTTCCCCGGGGAGTGAATTGCCTAAGCTCACAGCCAGCGATGCCATCAAGGAGCCCGCACCGCTCCATGTGATGTCTCCTGGGTTAGACAGTTCACCTCCTGTTTCCTACCGAATGTCTGCTCTCTCTGTCTCTTCCTCCAGGGGAAATATTTACGGTCTTGGATGTCAGAGGGGCCAGAGCTGAGCTCACAGAGTTGACAGTGCCAACTGCTCTGAGAGCCTGCCCTCAGGATTGTGTTCAGCACCATGGCAGCTCTGAGAAGAGGAGACTGTAAGCCCACGAGATAGCTGAGGGGCTTAACTAGCTGGGACTGGGGTTTGTAAATGGACACACTACACACTGCCCTGGGTGATTCTGCATGGTAATCCCCCTGTGTATTGCTTTCATGTGTGGATTATGTGTTCAAAACCAGAGTTAAATTCATGACTGGCAAATTTAGAGTACAATAGAATTTATGTTACCCACACCACGTGTGTGTGTGTGTGTGTGTGTGTGTGTGTGTGTGTGTGTGTGATGTGCATGAATGAGGATTCACGCATGTGGAGAGGCCACAGGAGAACATCAGGTGTTCTGCTCTGGCTGTCACTTTCTACTGTACTCCCTTAAGAAAGAGGATGTCACTGAACCTGGGGTCAGAATGACAGCCGGCAAACCCCAGAAACCCTCCTGTATCCACCCCACAGAGTGCCTGGGTTACAGGGCGCAGCTAGGGTTGCTGGTGAGTCAAATTCAATTACTCATGTTTGTGCAGCAATTCTTCTTATCTGCCGAGCCATCTCGCCGGCCGAAATGTGTCCTTTCAGATGACATGAAACAATAATCACAAATGGGCAGTTTTCTCCTCACCTCCCACCCTTTCCACCCCATCCTCTCATTTTCCTTTCTTTTCTCCTGAGTCCCCCAACTCAGGATTGTAGGAATTTGCTAACTGAAGAGAGAAACTCCTTACTTTGCCGCTCTCATTTAGGCTGCTGAAATCTGTCCTGCCTCTTGGCTTGGTTGCTGAACAAGGATCAGAACTGGGTCATCAGACTTAGGTCCTCGCGAGAGTCTCTATTCACGGCAAGCCCAGAGTCCTTGTTAAGCCTGAGGTGCACTCCAATCTGCTAGATAGGACTACTTCGGCCTTTGCAGTCACAAGCACTGGAGGCTCCCCGAGGGCCTGCTTATCCTGTGTCAAAATTCCTTTTGTGATGGCTCACCACCTCAGGAAATTTTCCTTTCTTTCCTGGAATTTTCCACAGGATACTCTACCCAGAAGGTGAAATTTTCTACTGAGGAAATATAAATATCCCATTTACAGATTTAAAAAAAAAAAAAGTATCGTGAGTGTCACTTTTAGAAGGAAAATTTCCCCAATCAGAAGATCTAACTTCTTAACTTCTAACTGCCCCCTAAAAGGTGACTCTCTAGGCTAAGGACAGATTTCCCCAAATGGACATAAGCCAAAAGGGTTTTGCAAGCTGTGGTGGTAATGGAAGTCTGTGAGAGAAAAGAGTGAGCAAGCAGATCAGGGCTGCCTCAGGCTGGAGGCCCCACACATCTGCCTATTCTGTTTTCATTCGTTAATTGCTGCCTGGGCTCTCAGGCTATTGGCAGGCTGCGTGGCCTACAGCAAGTGACTTGGGCCCCCTGCAGCTCACATGATGACCTATACATTTGCTATAAGAGACAAATAAGCAACTAAATCTATGGCCTAATGCATGGCGTCCCTGGCAACAGCAACAGACGTACTGAAGGAAGATGGAGTGAACAGGTTGCTGCAACAAGAAGAGGACACACACAGCATCTATTCTGGACCCAGCTGTGACTAAGAGCAAGGGTCAGCAGGAGACCAAGGCTGGCCTGATGTGTACGCTGATGGTCTTAGGAACAGCAGGCTAACTGAGCGCACAACAAGAGATGCAGTTCTCAGCTGGGCGGTGGTGGTGCGTGCCTTTAACCCCAGCATTTGGGAGGCAGAGGCAGGCAGATCTCTGTGAGTTTGAGACCAGTCTGATCTACAGAGTGAGATCCAGGACAAGCTGCAAAGCTACCCAGAGAAACCCTGTCTCAAAAAACAAAAAAACAAAAACAAAGAAAGAGAGACATAGTTCTGAGGATGCAGTGGAATTCACACCTGGAGGTGGCAGGGTGGGGTGATGGCTGGGTTCAACCCCTAAGACCCACATAATGGAAGGAGATAACTGTAAGTTGCCCTCTGAGCTCCACTTGCATGACATGTACACACACACACACACACACACACACACACACACACACACGTTTTCAAGATCATAGGCGTTCATACGCATTTTGACCAGGGATCCCAATCTTATTTCCGTGTGTTAGGAACTTAAAATTTGACTGTCAGCAGGTAACTCCCTCTGAGGCCTTGCTGCCCATTTTCTTAGTATGGGTGTTGAATTAAGAAGCGGCGGGGTAGCGTCCCCGGCACCCTGCTGCCCGCCCGCATGGCTAGCTTATGCCCGAAATAATTACACGGAAACTGTATTCTATTAAACACTGCCTGGCCTGGCTAGTTCCAGCTTCTTCTTATTGGCTAGCTCTTACATATTGTTCTAACCCATTTCTAATATTCTGTGTAGCCCACGAGCTGGCTTACCAGGGAGGATCTTAACCTGCATCTGTCTGGAGCGGGAGAATCATGGCGACTCTCTGACTCAGCTTCTTTTTCCCAGCATTCTCTTCTGTCTACTCCGCCTACCTAATTTTCTGTCCTATGAGGGCCGAGGCAGTTTCTTTATTA
>NW_026067993.1:2426123-2475790 GCF_014885135.2 Alexandromys fortis
AGGACAATTTCTTTGCAGCACGCAACCCAGAAACAGCAAAAAGCTGTCTTAAATTCTCTCTCTCTCTCCTTTTTAAGCCCTCTCAGGTTTTATGTGGAGTTCATTAGCACGTTGGGTGCCACTCTGTTGAAATAGGAGTGGCGGCAGGACTGCATCCCCGGCACCCGGCCGCCCGCATGGCTAGCTTATGCCCGAAATAATTACACGGAAACTGTATTCTATTAAACACTGCCTGGCCTGGCTAGTTCCAGCTTCTTCTTATTGGCTAGCTCTTACATATTGTTCTAACCCATTTCTAATATTCTGTGTAGCCCACGAGCTGGCTTACCAGGGAGGATCTTAACCTGCATCTGTCTGGAGTGGGAGCATCATGGCGACTCTCTGACTCAGCTTCTTTTTCCCAGCATTCTCTTCTGTCTACTCCGCCTACCTAATTTTCTGTCCTATGAGGGCCGAGGCAGTTTCTTTATTATAATTAACCAATGTCCTTCCTCCATCAGTATGGGAACCATTGCTTGATCCTGCATTCCTCCTCTAGCGGGGATACCTAGCAATTTCTGGTTTGTGGATGCTCTCTTTAGTGCTGAACCAGGAGACCAAAGCTTACACTAAATGTACTTTTCAGGAAAACAAAGACAAGGAGTACTGATGACCTACTAGAGCAGGGGAGCTGTGCCCCATTTCTAGTAATTCCTGGCAAGCACGTCTAACAGAAGCAGCTTGCGTCCCCTCCATGGAGTGTTTGTGGAACCGGAGATGCAGATTGTAAGTGGAAGTCACCATCTTCCTGTCTCCCTGACAGATATTTCTGTCAGGGACATGTTGAATATCTTTGAATGTCTGATAAGGCGTGGGAAAAGGGGAAATGGCATTTTATGTTAATTTTATTCATGTCATCAGCTCATGCCAAGTACACACGATGAGCCTTTGTGCATGGCCCGTGGAAACCTCACTTGATTTGGGTCCTGTAAAAGCTTCAGTGTGGTTGAGGAGAATGAGATGCGATATAAAAATCTCTTTCACGAGATCCACTGAAATACGCTTTGGAGAGAGGCTGGTTCCACATCTCCTGGGCTAGTCTGGAAACTCTTCACACTGAGAAACAGGAACTTGAACGTTCAGGAAGAGACCTGGGGAAAGGGAATTCCAGGCTATGAAGACGACATGAGAAGACTGATGGGAAGAGGGAAATCTGTTGTATTTTAGGGCCATGTATCTGAAACATATAGACGTGGTGATCTCGCAGAAGGAGTTAGAAGAGGAGTATTTTCTTTAGCATTATTTTCCTTTAGTCACCTTAATTTTAACTGAATTTCCTTGTGGTTCTTACTAGAGAATTTTACCCAATATTTATCGACAGAATGAAGAACAAAAAAGAAAACGCTTAGGAAGATGCATTTAAAAACTCCATAAGGGGAGGACCTGCCGATCAGGTGCCCAAAATCATACAGAAATGATAAATATTCCTGAGAGATGGATCTTGGTTTTAGTTGCTTGACTAACAGGAAGAGATCTGTTGTGGCTGTAAGAAGACTTGGTGATGGTGGTAGGGGTCTTGGACAAGCTTTGTTGTCTTCCAGGTCATATAGTAAAAGAACTAGAATAGCTTAAAGGGGATTTTTCAAAAATAGAACACATGATCCGGGCAGTGGTGGCACACGCCTTTAATCCCAGTACTTGGGAGGCAGAGGCAGGCAGCTCTCTGTGAGTTCGAACTCACAGAGTTGAATCTCTGAAATCTAAAGATTAGAAAACATTGTGAGAATCTGCCTCCAACCCCAGAAACAGCGAGTGTCCTTGGCATGGGGCGAGGCAGTCTCCTCAGGGTGTAGTCTCCCTTGGGGCAGCTTATACCTTAGGGAAGTTTTCTTTGTTGGAGTCAGGTCTTCTCTCGTAAACTTCCTAACCTTTGGAGTCTTCAGCAGAGCCCCTGGCAGTCACCTAAGACAAGCTCACAAAGTCTACACTCAGCACCTAGATGCATGCCACTCACTGAGGATTCTGCCACCTGCATCTCCCCACTCCAAGGGGATGGCAAGATGGGGTGGGACTAATTGTTAGGAGAGATGTGTCTTTTTCTCTGGTAATCCCCTCCCCCCAATAACATTTCCTCTCTACTATTGGATCTTTCAGTGACTGTGGGTGCCGTTAACTCTGGAATCCTAACTTCTATGGCTCCTTCACTGCCCCCTTGACTACTCGTCAGGGGCGTGAGATTACATTATTATCTTTTGTTCAGTGAATTATTCATTAAGTATTTCTGTTTAAACTTTCCCCTCGGTTTTCCTCCCCTAAGACCATAATCACAACATTTATCTCAAATAAATAGTCACAGAAACCAGGGGACAGAGGCTTTCTCAGAGACATTTTCCAGCCCCCCCCCCCCTTAGAAATGCTCTATTTGTCTTCATTCAGACTCTGACAAGGGTCCCACCTTGTCCCTTTGTCATGCTCTGCCTGGTCTACAGGTCTGTGGCTATATCCTTCTTGTCCTAAATTTTAGGTAGTGTAGAAATTATCACTGACCTTCAACTCAAAGAATCTGTGGTTAAGCCTTAGCTAATGATTCTATGGACTATTTCTGCACGTGGTCAAAGGAATGGAAAATATATGACCAGAGGCTTTTAGAAATCAGGTCTTTAGAGGAGAAGTCGAGTCAGAAGCTTTCCACTGCCCGGCTCATTAGCTCCCCCACTGTGCGCCTGTCCTGGGCTTCTCAAGCACTTCCTGTTTCTGTCCACCTTGCAGGCCTGTTTCTGTTTCCTCTCGCTTTCACTTACTGTTACAAAGCTGCATGGACAGATGGACTCGGAGCCAGCTGGGCAGGCAGGATTCTTCCTTGCTCAATGATGTCAGCAGCAGCTAAGGACAGCACGCACGGTGGTGCAGAGCTTTGGAAAACATCTCTTTACCTGTCCCTTGCGATGATTTTTGTGCTGTTGCCCCATTGCTAAGATGGAACAGCTGATGCCCAGAGAGATGAAGGTCGAGTCGTAACATCAAAATACAGACGCTTCTTTCTGGTTGTTGTTCTTTAACCAGCTCTTCTAATACTGTAATGAAGGGCCTCCAGGTCACCAATTGTCCTCAGGTGGTGCATAGGAGAGACAGCAGTGAAGAGTCAAAGAGCAGGGAACAGGAGCACATGACAGAGAACTTGGCTGTGGTAGGCTAGAGCTGGGAAGAGGGTACAGACATCTAGCAGATGCCTTCCACATCTGGCGTCATATGAATGATCGGGAAGGAGGAGAACACGGGGCCCCTCTGTGCTGAGGCTGTGATCCACTCCCTGGGGTGGCATAACTAATGCACCCTTCTTTGAGAAGCAAAGGAGGGCTTGAGGGAGAAGGTGACGCAGGCATGGCTTCAGAGACCTTGGTTCCTGAGCGGCCAATGCCATGAACTTGCTGTAAAACTTTGGGTTCCAGATCCTGCAGGGCTCTGTTTCCTTCTTGGTGCGGAGGCAAACCTTTAGGTGTTGGGGCATAGCAATTGTGGTCAAGTCACAAAATGACCTCTTTCTGGTTTACTGTGGATATGTAGACACAGGGGCAGATGCTGGGCAGAAAGTGTATGTGTTCTGCTGCCAGAATCAGCAGACCACAAGCAGCAATGCTGGGGAGAGTTGTGGGAATTCAGTTGATATACATTGCAGTAAGGCACAAGTAACACATGCCTACAAACAATGGCTTGGGTCAAGAGAAGCTGGTTTTGCTACCAGTGTGGTCTCACAAAGATGTCCTGGCCCAAAGCCTTGTGGCCTATAAATGAGTTAGGTTATGGGCCAAACCCCAATTAAGGAAGATCAAATAAGTTTGCTAATAAACCCACTTAGAAACAGATGATTTTGTATTACCTAGTCAGGACCGATACAATCCCAAGGGAAAGAGAGGCCAGAGATATAATGGCATAAGGATTGGCTTGTCATGGTTTGCTTTGATAGTAGGAGACAGCCCAGATTCAAGGAATATGTGCAGCAGGCTTCTAGAAGCTAAACCAAAACAAGGAAACCAGTTTTCCCCAGCAACCTCCAGAAAGGAAGGCACACAGCTGACACCTTGATCCTATCTCTTCAAGATCCTTGCCAGACTTCCACAGAACTTTAAGATTAAAACAAATTGTGCCATGTTATGCCGACAGAGCAGCAATCAGAAATGAATATAAACACCTGAAAGACATCTGGGGCAAGCGGCATGGGGTAGGTGGCTCTAGTCCCCTGTATCAGCGATCCTCTCTTCTCGCTCTGCTGTGTGATTTCTATTCACAGAACCACCTCCAGGGCAACGACGGTTGCCAGAGCTCCTGCCATCACATCTCCAGAGAAGAGAAGCTCTTTAGAACCCCTTCCAGGGAGTTTCTGAAAGCCACACTCAAACAGTTGCTACTTTCTGACGGCCAGGAATTGGTCCCTGGAAAATAGTGAGCCAAGGAAAGACTAGGAATGGACAGTGGGACTTGATGTTCTTCGTGCCCAGCCAGACCCAGGATGGTTAGTGAATGGAAGAGGTTTGGGGCAGCAACTAGCACTGCCTGGAACAATGATGACAGGTTCTTTCTCTCTGCCCAATCAGAACTGCAAGGCTTGGAATTTTTGGAGTCTAGTGTGAATGTGGGTTGGCACCAAGTAGAGGTCACATGTCTCCTGGTCCTTCCTGGCTGATACCATCCTCACGGTTGCCTTCTGCTTAGCAATGCCTTTGATTACTCTGTACCTTCGGGGCTGCTGTTCTGATTCAGATGGATGCTACCCATTCTGTTAAGGTGGACAGAGTAGATATCATTACTCCACTTCTCTGCAAATGAGGGAGATGGAGAGGAGGGTAGGGTGGACGGTCTCCACTCTTAAGGTGGACAGAGTGTATCTGTTACCCCCATTTCTCTCCTAATGAGAGAGACGGAGAGTAGGGTGGACATCCACCAGTCTTGAAGGTGGACGGAGTGGTTATGATTACTCCCCCCTCTCCAAATGAAGATGATGATGGAGAGCAGGGAGGAGCTGGAGCTGGAGAGCAGGCTGTGGTCTCCTAGCCACAGGTGGCAGACAGCAAGTTAGCAGCTGTAGCAGCTTGCTTGCCTGAGAGTTGTGGCACTTTTATTCTCACATATCAAAGGCCATCCGGGTAGTTTATAGTCTCTGGAGTGTTGACTGGGAAGCACAGAGGGAAGGGAGGGTGTGAGGACACAGAGGTGGAGAAGGTTAGTGACTGGGGATGCTCTCCTCATTAGAGTGAGTATACTGCTACTTACAAGGGGAAGTCTTGCATAGCTCCAAACTCAGCCCTCCTTCCCCAAAGTCTCTGTGGGATTTCCCACGTTAGAAAGATTGGAATCATCTTTATGGTCCCCTCCTACTAGCATCTTTCTGGTTTTGTGTCCTGTTTTCATGGCCGGATGCTGTCTGTGATTATGCACCAGTACAACCTGTCATTCCCATTGCAATCTGAGACTGAGTCTCTCTATCCCTGACTGTCCTGGAACTCACTTTGTAGCCCAGGCTGGCCTTGAACTGCCTGCTTCTATCTCCCAAACGCTGATATTAAAGGCACGAGCCAGCATCTCCAGCCTCATTTAGGACTTTAAGCTGCATAGGGGTTGCTTCTCTTCCATCTAATCTTTTGCCCTGTGTCAGCTCATACTATCTCTTCTTCGTGGGATTTCCTTCCTTTACCACATCGTTCAAGTCATGTGTGCCTTCACTCTTGAGTGCCAATGGTGCTTCATCCATTAAACATTCATCCCTTTCCCCATGAACACAACAATCAGAAGTCCTTTTCAGGGCACTATTTTGAAACACTACTTAAGTGTGTCCCAGCCACCAATCTCATGTCTTCTGGCCTGGTCTGTGCAGCTTGTGTTAAATCTGTAGTGGGTATGAGGTTTTTTGACCTCCTCTCTCTCTCTCTCTCTCTCTCTCTCTCTCTCTCTCTCTCTCTCTCTCTCTGCCCCCCCCCCACCCCCCCCCCCCCCCCCCCCCCCCCCCCCCCCCCCCCGCGCGCAAATATATATGTGTGTGTGTCTGCACACATATATTGCATATACTGGGGTAGAGTCACACTGTATGGCACAGTGTGAGCTGAACTTGTAATCCTCCTGCTGCAGCCCCCTAAGTGCTGAGACAGACTAAATTCTTCAAGGATTAGACTATACTGAACTGCATGTCTCTGTACCCTCTCCTCCCCCGCCCCCCGGACCCTGTGTGTGTTATTCACTCAGGAAGCAAACAGTAAATGAACTAAATATTACAGAGAATTACGCACAATGAATTTAGCAAGCGTCTTTGTCTTTCTTTGCCTAGAGCACATTTGGTTTTGGAATATTAAGGTAGTGCCATGCCTTTGTTACAGAGAACTTTCTGATAAAAGAATGCTTAGTTATTTTTTTAACTAAGTTTAAAGGAGGGGTGGGGTGGGCGTAGCATTTCAAATCCATGACCAACATTTCAAACAGCAAGCAGATGGGCCCTGCAGGTAGCATTATCTGACTAAATCGGATGCTTTCAACTTCCTGAGCTAAAATCGGCACTGGAGGCTGATGTCTTGCTTGTCCTGCCTCATTAGAAAGCCATTCTCTTTCTAAGATGTATTTCAGAGAAAGGCAAGAGAGAAATGAGAGGAGAAAAAAAGACAGCTGCCAGGTAACCACCATGGGGAAACTGCCCAAAGCCGAGGCTGTAGCCGGAGAGAGACCCACCATTCATCTCTTTATTAACTCTACAGCAGAACATCAAACTTTCCAACCGATTGGAGCTTTACAAAGGAAGGAGCGTGACCTTTCTTTTGCCTCTAGGAGACTTCCAAAGGATCCTCTGTTCTGCTCAGCTGCTAGCTAACTGAGCAGGGTGCGACCTGGCTCCCTCCTGATGTTCAGAGGAGGAGCTGACAGGTGACCTGCCCGCTGCGGCAGTGGGGGTGCTTTGCCCAAATTAGCATCACTGGGAGAGCTCAGAGGCATCCCTTCTGGCCTAAGAGTGTGGTTCTGCAGCCTAGGTTGGGCAGGGGCAGAGAGAGAGAGAGAGAGAGAGAGAGAGAGAGAGAGAGAGAGAGAGAGAGACATAAAAGCAGTGTGGAAGTTAGACGGTCATACCTTAGATAAAGATGGAGAAAGCAAACAAGGCAGGAGACAATTGATAAGCCCAGGCCCACAGAGCAAAGCCCCTCCCAAGCCCTGGGGCAGTGCTGGTTTGGGGGTCTGAAGGGCAACGTGGGACTGCGCTTTTTAAGTGGCTGAGTGACTCGACCCACCAGTGAGAACAGAGCTTGGCTGGGTGGGATGTCACTTGGGCCTCTTACAGCGTAAAGAACACAGTTAAGGGTTGTTTGACCGTTGGACAAGTCAGTTTCTTCCTTTCCAGAATGATGGCTTGTTAGAAAAGGATTCAAAGCCTGAAGGGGAATAGAGCTTATCTGCTCTGGGTACAGGCCACCTGCACCTTTCTCTTTCAAGACGCTGACAAGCGGAAGACAAATCTAGCTTGAAACTGTGACTTAAACTCTAACCCGGGAAGAAATGAAGAACACGGAGGGACAGACACCTGGGGACAGGAGTGTTGAGAAATGATCTTGACAGCAGATGTCTTGCCAGAGAGGGGAGTGTACACTGTGCACAGGCAAGTCATGCAGACACCAGCAAGAGAGCAAGGGAAGTCACAAAGGAGGGTCCATCAGAGAGCCCTGGAGGAACTTTTCATCCCCTCTATAGAGAATACAAACTCTGTAGATGAGGAAAGAGAAAGGGCCTGACATGGACCCTTTAGGGATCTTATAATGTAAAATAAAGTTCACCACTAGGCCACAAAAGGTGTTCGTTTGGAGACTTGTTGGTGAGTCTGGTCTGCGTCATCACAGGTGTCTAGTCATTTTGTGCCTAGATGGAACTCACAGGGCCATCTCTTCGCAGAGGTGGCTGCATTCAGGTGGGCTGCGACCCAGGCTACTCTTCCTAGATGAGCATCCTGTTCATGCACACGCACACGTGTGTGCACACACGCTCACACAAACATACACACACGATGCACAATACACTTACATACTCACACAATGTACACACACGCACACTACACTCACACACATATACACACTTACTGGTGAAACAAGCCCCTGGGAAAGGAGGGCTGGGCACTCAACAACCTTTTCCCTCTGACATTAAGCAGGAACAAGTGTCCTCCGACCTTGATTCATCTGTCTTAGCCTGTTTTTCAAGCCTGCTCTCATTAAACAACAATTCCAAGTTTAATTTCCACTGTAGATTACTAGGAATCATCACTCCGTGGGAGCGTAGGATGCCAGCAAAAAAGTTCTGGGCCGCAACATCAAGGACCTCCGTTAACCCAGACAGTGCACGGTAGGAGAAAATTCTCTACTCAGTCAACATCATGCATGAAAATGGAGCCTATTGCGCATTTGTTTTTTTTTTTTTTTTCCTCTGATGTCCTCAGACTGGTGCAATGGCCACTACCTAAAAGCCTGGGTACCAAACTGACTCTCTGAGTTTGAGTCAAGTCAAGGTGCCTGAGGCATGGCTCTGGTATCTACACGTTTGTAATTTACTATAGGTATTCCTGATCATTAGTCTAATCAAGGGATTGCCAACCAGTTTCTCTCATATACCATACGACAGTGATTTAAAAGCACTCGTGAAATTATTTTGAATTGTATATATAGAGTTGTTTTACTTATCTTGAATGTTAATAATATATATTTACATCTTTGTTACCAAAGTATCATTCACATACAATAAGTTACCAATTTGAAGTTAAAAAAACAAAACAAAGAAACAAAACCACACTGTCCCACTTATTTAAATAAAATAAAAATAAGTACTTTAAGCACTGACTGTTCTTCCAGAGGACCAGGATGCAGTTCCCAGCACCCACATGGTGGCTCACAACACTCTATCGCTCAGACTCTAGTGGCTATGATACCATGTTCTGGCCTCCATGGGTACTGCAAGCATGTGGGGCTCATACCTACATGAAAGTAACCCCACCTCCCGAAAAGATGTGTATTTTAAAGAAACACTAGTGATTTTGTTTGCTTGTTTGCTTTTAGCGATGATGACCACAGAAGACCTCATCTCATGGTCTGAGATGGTGACTAGTTCCAGCCAGCACACTGGTCTTCCGGATAGGAAGGCAACAGAAAAGGCACATTCCTTGTCTTTTAAGAAAGGTCATCAGAAGCTGTGTCCCAGAACTTCTGCTTGTACACTATTGGTCGAACCTATCATAGGGTGGGCTCAGAGGCAGATAATTTCCTAGCATGTGCAAGGCCCTAGGTTTAATCCTTAACACAATCAATCAACAAATAATAAATAAATAATAGCTTCAAATGGTCATCCAATGTCAGAAAAGCCCACATACACCAGTATATATAATTTTTTTAAAAAATATTATTTTATTGTATGTGTATGATGTTTGGCCTGCATGCATGCATGTACACCACACATGTGCAGTGCCCATGCAGTCCAGAAGAGGGTTTCTGTATCCACTGGAACTTGAGCTATAGATTGTTGTGAGCCTCCATGCGGGTGCTGGGAACTGAACCCTGATCCTCTGGAAGAGCAATCTGTACTTAAAGGACATATCTCTCTGCCACAACAGCTCCAAGTAGAGCCATGCGGTTTGTTAGTGCGGTGCTGGGTCTTTCCCAGGATGCTTGCACCATTGTTGAGTTGCTGTTTGTCATTTAGACTCTCTCTTCTCCGTTCTCTGCAGTGAATATCCCTGACTACCCTCCACTGGACCTGTGACAGGGACTTTTTCTATTGTCCTTCACTTTTTAGCACAGGTTCCCCAGAGACCAGAGCTGAGGCAGATGAAATACGCCGGTTAGAGAAATCTTCCGCACGAAAGAGTAAGAGGCAGGAGACTGGGGAGAGCCCACCTAAAAATAGTGACTGAGCTTTTCCTGTTAACTGACATTAATTACCAGTTAACACATCTGGATTTCAACCTCACCAAGGGCCCTTCAGTAGCCACATTCCTGCTAACAATGCCTTGGTAGTGAGACCTGCCTGTCCAACTTAGACTGTTGCTATCAGATGGGAATTCACACACACACACACACACACGCACAAACACAAACACAGACACTGGGAATTTGTAAACAGGCATCTTGGTGCACATGACCGCCACATAAAAGTGATGTTCCTTTGCTTAAGCAATGATGTTCACTCTTTTTAGCCTCAACCTTAAGGCCCTTGTTAAATGTGATCTGACCCCTACTGGATTCCCAGCATTCTCCCCTCCCAGAGGTTCCTCTCACCTGGTGCACTCTGATCCCAGAGGGCTCCCCTGGATGCAGGCATGACCGTTGTCATGATGTCACACATTCCTGTCACAGGTATGCACATACTAACCTGGTTTAACTTCTGAGGTCTCACATGATACACAGGGTGAATTAGGGAGTACAGGAATCCAAAAGAGAAGCCCACGGTACCCCAACATAAACAAGTCTGCTCAGAAGTCATGTTAGGACCCCATTTCCCTATCACTGAGGACCCTACTTTCCCAACATCCAGCCCAGACAGGTCCTCTTAGTGTTGTTAGTAATACAATTCTTTGTTCTGCATTGCCGTTCTTTTTTAGGTCAAAGGCTTTAAAGTGAGTAATAGATTTAATTCATTGAAAATTAACTTGTGATATTTTAGGCTTAACAGAATGAAAAGAATATCTCTGAATTCTTTAATTGACATTAGGGAAGACCACACCAGCATGCTGTCACTATGGTTCTAAGTTTTTACGTAGATCAACACAAATGGTGGATTTGGAAGACTTTTCATTTTCCTATATAATAGATCGATTATGTGTTTTGAGAATATATTGAGTTGATAAAACCACAGTTATTTATAAATTAACCAGTGTACTCTAAGCACTGAGCTGGGCAAAGAAGAGAATAAAGAAGGAAGCACAGGTATGATCACTGGACTTAGCAGTAGTCAAGAAGCAGGACAAGTGATCAGGTAGTCAAGAGGGGACCCATAACACAGGGCTATTTGATTGAGTGGGGAGGGATGGAGGCCTGTGTTACTTGGAAATGGGGTTAGAAAGTAATGACGGTTGAATCAGTGGGCAGGGTGTTCTGTCATGCATATGTTGATCTCTTTCTTTTCTCTCTTTCTTTTTCCTATTTTATTTTATTTTTTGAGACAGGGTTTGGAACCTATGCTGGAACTCACTCTATAGACCAGGCTGGCCTCAAACTCACAGAGCTCTGCCGTTTCTGACTCCCGAGTGCTGGGATTAAAGGCGTGCGCCACCACCGCCTGACTGATCTGTCTCTATAAACATATTTTATTATTGTCATTTGCTTGGGGGATGCTTGGAATTCAACCCAGGGCCTTGTGTGTGCTAGGCAAGTATCTACCATTGAGTTCCAGTCCCAACATTCTTTAAGTAATTCTCTTTTCTTTTCTTTTCCCCTTCCTTCCTTCCTACCTTCCTTCCTTCCTTCCTTCCTTCCTTCCTTCTTTCTTTTTTTCTTTCTTTCTTTCTTTTTTGAGACAGGCCTCACTATGTAGCTCAGCTAGCCTGGGACTCCCTTGGATACCAAGCTCGACTCATCGGAGACTAGCCTCCCTCACAAGTGCTGGGATTAGTCTCTTAGGTCGACACACCCAGTTTTCATTTAGTTCCTCGCACATATTTATCAGGGTTGTGACAGACACACTTTCGAACCTGACCTCCATTCGAAGCCTTTTGTTCAAGTCGCTTTCCCTTCCAGGGTGGCCATTCGACCTAATTTTAGCTAAGACAGTAAAAGGGTAAAACAGATCTAGGGATTCTTAGAAATGTGACATAGATGTCACGCTTTCCTTTTATTCCACCCCTGAGACTGTGTGTGTGTGATGGTTGGTACTGAAGGCAACAGAATTCAACCTCCAGTCAATCAAAGTCTAGAAAGCTTCGACTGCACACCGTTGCTGTCTATGAGCCTCTCAATATCACAAGCAGCACTGTATGTGACAAACAATCTTTTTGCATGAGGTACAATAGCGACTTGCTGGAAACTTCTAACTGAAAGAGAGGATCTTACAGATTTGAGAGTGCTGTTGGCCAGAACTTTTGTTTCATGATCTCTTAACAAAGTTGTCTATGGGAAACAATTAAAAAAAAAGAAAAAAGAACATAAGAGCATAGACAAACAACTTAAAAGAAAAGAAAAATGTAGAGCAAAGAAAAGAGAAGGAAAGGCAAGCCAAGCAAAGCCACCCACAAAGGGGCTGGAGACATCTCTTCGGTTATTCCATTTTCCTCCACAAATGAGGCACAGGGAAGATTTATCACTGGGAGACCGGGACAAGAGTTATAGGTGTCTGGCCTCCTGTCTTCGCACCACCGTATATTTCTTTAATGAAGTGTGAGACCAGAACTCCATAAATTCTCATAGTAGCAGAAGCAGGCAGGAGCTCGTCAGCGGAGCTATTCAGGGAGCCCAGCATCACTCTTTGCGTATTAGAGAAGTTCACAGCTGGTTAAAAATAGGCTTGGAGAGAAGTCACTTTTAGACCGCAGCTCATTTTGGATTTCTCTGGAGCCCCATTCTGGGCCACAGTGTATTTCCTTTTTCCTTTCGTTCTAGTAAAGAGCACCCAGGCGGGTCAGAGACAATAGCTACATGGTTATCTTTAGTTCCACTGTGCGCTGAAAGCAGAACTCTGAAGAAATAACAGTAAGCCACCCCCTCCGCCCCTTCACCCCCTCCTTCCCCCACCCCCCACCGCCCCTCGGGCTCATGAACTGTTATAGCTTTTTAATAAGTACTAACACGAATTGAGTCTTTCCAACGTCCTGGTCACTGTGCTTGCTTTAAATTCTCAAAACAACCCCAGGAAAGAGGAGGGAGGGAGAGGGAGAGAGGGAGAGAGGGAGAGGGAGAGAGAGAGAGAGAGAGAGAGAGAGAGAGAGAGAGAGATAAGAAAAATGCTATGAATAGCCTCCCATCTCTGCTGAGGAACCAGATTCAGAGCAGACAAGCAACTAGTTTCCAGCCAGCCACAGATCCCCTGGGTGGGAACCGGTGCCAGATTCTCTTTAGAGCCTGGGTCCGTGGTACCACCCTGTAAGGGATACACAGGCTTTCCGCATCACTTCAGTGGAACTCCTGGTGTGGGGCTATCAAGTAAGCAGAGGGGACACCCCAGGGCCATCTCAGTGAACAGTCCACACACCTGAAACGGGGACTTGAACCGACTTCTGGCTTTCAGTTTCGGAATCTGCCAAGACACAGGTGTCTCGGTCATGGGAGGAGGTGCGGAATCCTCTCGCGGGATGTGTTCTGGGACTCAGCCGTGGGCCCTCAGTCAAGGGACCAGTTGGCCCAGGGCAGCCCGGATTTACTTGGGGTCCGTTAAAGACCCATTCCTCCCTTACACATCTAATGAGCGATGTCTGTCTAGTACTTGCATTGAAGACCTCAAATGTAATATTGTTTTCACAGTTAATCCAGCCGTCCTTCAAACCGCAGGAGCTGAGAGTGAGCAGGAGCGAATAGATAGCCTTAGTGGGAACGCGGCCAAGTTAGCTGATAAAGCTAATACCAGATTTCTTTGAACATTTAAATTATCTAGTGACAAGAAAACTGAGACTAGCTTATAAGGGTTGAGGGCAGGTATTGTGCGTGTGAATTTTTTTTTAAATACCTGAGTTTTGAAAAATAAAAGTGTTCTGCCCACATTTTCAAGCACAGTGGTAGTCAAAAGAAACCTCTGCGGAGGTAATAATACCTTGTATTTTAAATACCGCTTGTCTCTGCAAAGCTCAGAGTACTCTATAATCATTTCCTTATTATCATTCTCAAAACTTCCTGGGTCAAAAAGTTACAAAGTTGGAATCTTAACAAGCCAGCCTCAGTTTCCTCTTTGGGTAGAAGTCGTAGATGGTGAAGCTGCTGTTGAAGAACTGCCACTTCAAGCTGCTTTCCTACTACCCCCACCCCACCCACCCCACCCACCCCTGCCAGCCAGCTACCCTGCTTAACTCTATATAAACCAAACAAGGCAATCTCATGGCCTAGAAATGATGTGGGATTTCCCCTCTGTATGCTGTGAATATCATTGGTTAATAAAGGAACTGCTTTGGCCCTATAGCAGAGTTATAGGGGAAGAGAGCTAGGTGGGGAAAACTAAACAGAATGCTGGGAGAAAGGAGGTAGAGTCAGAGAGAAGCCATGTAGCCCCTCAGGAGCCAGATGCAAATTTAGCTGGTAAGCCACAGCCATGTGACCATACACACATTAATGGAAATGGATTAAATTAATATGTAAGAGTTAGCCAATAAGAAGCTAGAGTTTATGGTCTCAGCAGTGATTTAATTAATAGAGTTTCTGTGTGATTATTTTGGGGCTAAGTGGCCAAGAACCAACAAGCAGCCTCCTCCCTACAACATAGAACCATGGAATATTTCAGTAAGTTTCACACTGGTGAGCTGGAGGCAGAAGAAATGGTTTCAGGTGGGCAGGAGCCAGAGGCCATCTAGTCAAGATGGCTTTCACTGTATCAGATTTTACACACTTGGGAGATTTTATTTTTAAGGAAACATTCTGATATAATATATATTAAACATTATTAATATATAAATATAATTAAATAAACAATATTACATATATTAGATATAAATAATATAATATTATATAAAAATATATAATTGAGCAGTGTGATCCAGCTCTTTCATTTTATTGAAGCTCTGTCCTCCTACTGGGTGTATACTACTTCCCATCCCTAGGACAGACTCACAGCAGAGGGCTCAGACCCTGAGCTCTGGAATATGTCTGACAGAGCAGTCTTCTTCTTAACGAAAGGGTGTTGTTCTACCTGGGTGCCTTGACTAGAATGTGCAGCAGAGGTAGGTACAACTAGTTAGTCAGCACATGCTGTCTCCAATTTGTCCTCAAATGGTTCTCCACCTCAACTAGGCCATAAAGAAACACACACACACACACACACACACACACACACACACACACACACACACACACACACACACACACACACACACATGTTTATATATCTACTACCTTCCAGTGCAGCACGCCGCTCCCGCCAGCAGAAGAGACGACCGCAACAGGACTCTTCTCAGAACACACTTTATTGGAGCACTTACACTTGAGGTTGTAGAGAGGCAAAATACCCCGTCCCGGTGAAGCAGAAGAATATATATGGTGCCAGACAAAGCCCTGACGTGTCATCAACCCAATGGCTCAGGCCAGAATGGAGTGATCGTGCTTAAATTATGATTGGCCAGATCGGATGGCCAGATCGTAAGATGGCCAGATCGAAAGCCTCCCCGCGCTGGGGGGAGCTCGCGCGCATGCGCACAAGTTGTCTGTCAAGTTTGACGTGGAACAGCAAACGGCGCCCAGGCTCCGTGCCCACGACAAGACAGCGCCATGGCGCACGCTACATCTCCGCGTGCTATATCTCTGCGCGCTACATTCCAGTGAGCTCCAAGCATATGTCCATATACATAATCTCATTGGTTCTCCTGGTCGTGACCGCCTCATCTGTCTGAGAGCATCATAAAAAGCATAGCTGGCCTCTGCTTAAACCATTGCCTGCTGGTGACACTGGAAATGAGGTTTTATATTATGTTGTTCTTTAGTTGAAGAGGGTGAGAAGCCCAGGATGCGGCTCTACTTTCATACCAGGCTGTACTCCTAGACCCCTGAACCAGAGCTCCCCACTTTTAACTTCGGTTTACTCTAGTGATAACTGGATAGAGAAGGGTATTGGTCATTTTCTTTCAATGGCTCCCTTTATTATGGGGAGACTGAGAATCACAGGACTTGGAGCTGCATGGGGGGTCACTGTTCCCATCTTCAACTCGGGACACTCTGGCTTTTGAGAAGTATATGGTCTTATAGATTGGTTGAACTCTGAAAGGGAATACACAGTAAGGCTGCTTTATAAGAGCTGGGTCTTAGCTGTCTGTACCTGGGGCCGGGAATGAGACTAGATGGGTTTATGTGGACCTGGATGCCAAAGCACTGAGGGTGGAATGGGACATATAGTTAGTAATGGTTCTGCTCGTAGCCTTAGGGAGGTGGACTTGAAGCAAAATGAGGAAGAGACTGAGTCTATTTGGGCCCAGGAGTGACTGGGTACTTGTAACTATTTTAAGCTATCTTGGGGCTTTATTTCCCTTTTGTTTCCCCAGAATGTTAGCTATCCTATTAGGTTCTCCTTGACATTGCTCCAAGGCAGCACATGAAAAGCTACCCAGCATCCTTAGTCACCAGGGAAATGCAACTGAAGCCATCACCCCACATCCCATGTCCCACTTATCTAAAGGGCTATGGGCAGACACGTCCGGTGCAGGAGATTGCAAATGTTGGCAAGTGTCTGGAGAGACGGGAACCTCACCCATCGCTGGTAGGAATGTGCCAGAAACAGTGTTGCAATGCCTCAAGAAGTTAAAGACACAAGTACCCTATAAAGCCAGCTATTCCAGGCCTAAGCATCAACACCAATGAGCCCAAAACAAGGCTCAGAACAGATCCCGTATACACCAGTCTTCATCAGAGATGAGCAAGTCAGAAGAGGGAATAAACTCAGTGTCTCCTGATGGATGAGTAGAGAGATGAGTTGTTTCATAGACCTAGGATGGCACATTATTCAACCACGAGACTGGAAAGACACTAAATAGAAGTGTGCATTTAGCTGATCAGACTCAGAAATAGTCTGATCAAAGGAAAGAGAAGGAATGGGGTGGGGTCTGCCTCGTGCGTGTGTGAAGCGTGCGATGTGAAATGAGGTCTCTTGGTTTGTTACTGATCACGACGCTGTAGGCACAAGGTGCTTATATTCTGTGAACTCAGAGCTGAAGCCTCAGAGCAATAATTAGAGATGGATTAAGCCTGAATTTTTTTTTTGGCTCATGTCCTCGGGCAGGAGAGGAGCCCTCTCACCCGAAGGACAGGTGGTCTGAGCTTCCAAGGTACAAAACCCAGTTGGAAAGACTAGAAAGAAAGACTAGAGGGAGCTGCGACTGACTGAGGACAGCATGGTAGGCCTCTGTCTGTTTCTCACGTGAACCTCATTACAGTCTGAGAAAGTGTTACTTGATTTGTGTGTACCTCACATGGACACTGATGGGGTCAACCTAGGATCACACAATGAGTATAGTGCCGTGATTCTCAGTGTGCATTCAAAACGCAAGACAGCAGTGATGTTGCTACTATCAAATGTCAGCAAAGTTTAAACCGGCCAGTGGTGGCGCTCGCCTTTAATCCCAGCACTCAGAAGGCAGTGGCAGGAGGATCTCTGTGAGTTCAAGGTCAGCCTGTTCTGCAGAGCGAGTTCCAGGACAGGTTGCAAAGCTACACAGACAAAGCATGTCTCAAAAAACCAAAAAAGAGGGGGCTGGAGAGATGGCTCAGTGGTTTAGAGCACTTGACTGACCAGAGGTTCTGAGTTCAATTTCCAGCAACTACATGGCGACTCATAACCATCTGTAATGGGATCAGATTCCTTCTTCTGGTGTATACATAAAGTACATGAATAAATAAAAAAAAAGAAAAAAATTCAACAGAGCTGTGCACCATGCTCAGGGCTTCCCTTTCCGCATCTGCTCAGTAGTGCAGGAGAGCATTTCGAAGGCTTCCTCTGCTGCTCTGCCCCCTGGCCACCCGGAACACGTGGCTTGGGGTTTCCAGGAGTTCGGGTTGACAGCCTTGCCAGTGTGTCACTACAAAGCCTGGGACCACACAGCCTTCTGTCTAAATACTTCCGCTCAGCACAGCTGTGAAGAAGGTACCCTTGAGTTCTCTGGTAAACAAGGCAGGGCGGTTGCCTTGGTGTCTTTCCATCCCTCTCTGTCCCTTAGGAGATGCTCGTGGTCCAGACCCGAGAAGCCTCTGCACAACAATGAGACAAACGGAGCCAGAACTACTCTGCACTCTTCCCTTGCTGAAAAACGCCTTCGTTTGTAGCAGGGCTTGGCTGCCTTGTTTGGGAAAAGGCAGAAGGTCCACACTTCACCTGATGAAGGATTTCACACGTGTTATTAGAGTTCTATTTTAGCTATCGATTGGGGCTGTTGGAGTTTGGAAGGGTGGAATGTGTTACCTGGGAGGTAGCGAGTTCCCCAGAACTGTGAGTTTGAAACAGATGAGTAGAGAGACTTGGTAGCTTTAAGAATGAGATGGCCTCTTAAGTACATCTTAGACTTGTGACTGGGTTCTAAATATTCTGCCATGGAACTCAAAATGAGCTAAAACCACAGAAAGTCACAGGTTGGGCCATTATAAAGGTATGGTAGAGCCAGACAGGAAGGCAGCATTTGAGTTTTGATTTTGGAAAACATGGGATTTTCAGATTCTTTGCCTGCGTGTTTTTTTTTTTTAAACAAAAGAGTTACATAATAGTCACTGAATGTGCATGCTCCCGTGTGTATCTTCTGGACACTTGAGAGGACCGTAGCACCTGGCTCCCTGTGGGTGGGGTCAATGCACCCTGAGCAGCAGTGACACTCGCCAAGTCCACCAGTGTCATCTTGTCTGATCCCTCGGTGTTTTTCTTTTCTGCTGTCTCCAGTCCCCGCAGTGTTTGAAGCAGCAGCTGGTCTGTCAGCCTGAGTCTCAAATGCAGGGGACTACCGATGGAGCGGTGACTCTCCGGCTGTTAAACCAAGGTGTGCAGAGGGACTGAGAAAGGCTGTCTGCTGTTTGGCAGACCCAGCCCGTTCTGACTAAGGGCTGGGTGGGGGATGCGGCAGCAGGCTTAGCTTTCAGGAGTGTTAAGCTTGCCATGGTATGCAAAATAGATTTCTTTAGAAATCAGAGGAGCGGGTGAGGAAGGCTAACCAAGAGAGAGCGAGTACATGAGGGAGGGGAGCGGAAGATCAGGAATTGTGCACATCAAGTGACTCTCAAAGTATTTTGAGAGAGGAGGCGACACCTAGGACCTAGAAGACAAGGAGATGAATCTGCAGGCAGACTTTCAGTTTCACATCAAGCTTTATCTGTTGGTTTGTTTTTAAGTGTGCGTGTGAGAGAGTCTACCTGCATGCAGGTTCTCATGGAGGCTTTGTGGCCCCTAGAACTATGGTTATAAGCAGTTTTGGGCCTTCTGACGTAGGTCCCCTGACCGAATGTGGGTCTCCTTCAAGAACAGAAAGTGCTCTTACTTATTGGCCCATGTTCCCATTCCCGCCAGGGAACAGTAAGTGCTCTCATTGTCTTACTCTGTTGTAAGCATGCTTACCTAAAAACATTTCTGGGTTGTCACTCTCCGCTAGCCTCCTTGGAAAGAAAGCAACGTCGCCCTTCCTCAGCAGGGAGAACAACATGATTACTCAAATTCAACTTTGTTCTCACATGCCACACCAAAATCTAGCTTCGAATAGATCTGGAAGAAGGTGTCTTTTCCTGGACGGACAAGGGGGTCTGCTCTGGAATCCAGCTTCCTAGGAGTCTCCAAGTGTTAGGTACTTGGCTTTTCCATGGAGATCTTATACACAGTCACACCCGCTAGCTCGTGAAGCCAGTTAGTCCACTGTCACTCACCTCCATAAGCTCGTGACCTTTCAAACCACATACCCTCAGCCAATCCAGATGGATGCCCTGGCCCCCGAAGCCTTCTCCCTTCCTGGAACAGTTTCAGAGATTTCTAGAATGTTCTACATATCATCTACAGCTGACTTGTAACCCTGCAAGGCTTTTTTTTTCTTTTCTTTTTTCTTTTTAACAAAACCCGAAATCCCCTAGCAGCCCATGCTCTGTAAGCCACCCAGCTACTTTTGCCTGACAGGTGTGATAGCTAGTCGTGCACAGTGACCATGGCCCCAGGACTTACGGTTCCCTTCTTCAGACTGCTGGGGTAGGAGGACAGACAGGCAGAGGGCTGTCTGGCGATCTGCGGACCCCAACTCAACCAAGAAGGCTGACGCATCCGGATTCTAGCCAAAGCAGTGCCCAAAGTGGCACACAGCCTTCCTCCCAGGTAGGCGGGCCACCCCGAGACACCGACTGCATTCCATTGCCATCCCCCCACCTTTTCTTTCAATAGAGGATCCATATTGTTTGGAAAGACTGATTTGCACATTTCCAGTTTTAACCCCCCAGTCTCTGACTTCCTTGAGGAATTCTCCAAGGTTTATAGGGTTTGTACATCATACCTGTGAGTTGGGTCCAGGGATGTTCCAGTTGATTCTTTGGAGTTCTAGGCATATACATGTTGGATAATGTTTCCAGTGGCCACTAAAGCCTAATCTCACCTCTCTAAAGGCTTTTGCCCTATAACTTGGTTGGAGCAAGGAGTGGTTGTGTTAAAAATAGTAAGACAATAGTAGTTATATAGGGTAGTACTTTTGTCTTTTTTTTTTTTTGGCAGCAGGGAGGGGGATGGAATGTTGGGACCTGAGAAACATAATAGATGAGGTTATTGATAAGAAACTTTTGCAGAATTTCTCATGGTACCTTCTGGGTGTTTTTAAGGATTGTTTGAGGCTAGTGAAATGTTTTCTGTGTAATATCTAATTTCACTAGAAAATGAAGGCCTTCCTCCGCCTTTCACTGGAGCTACGGCTCGCACTGCTCTTCGGGGTTGTCAGGCTGAGGGAGTGGTTAGTGCTGCAACTCATGAGAAAAGAGAGGCTAGGATCAGTAGAGAAAAGAGGGCAGACAAAAACCAGATCAGATGTGCTTGTCCATGGAAAGGAGATATCTCCTGAGAGGAATGACTCCTGGGACGTGGTGAATGAAATGGGGTGGGGGCTGCTATGGCTTCAAGATCCCCGATGGGGAACAGAAAATGGAACGGCAACCCCAATGCCAGCCGCTTTCATCGGTGCTGGTCAACCAGATGTGGGGACTTAAACTAGAGGCTGTGAAGTCAGTGTA
Source organism: Alexandromys fortis (assembly GCF_014885135.2). Lineage (NCBI taxonomy): Eukaryota > Metazoa > Chordata > Mammalia > Rodentia > Cricetidae > Alexandromys > Alexandromys fortis. The sequence goes on from NW_026067993.1 coordinate 2,446,958, forward strand.
GGTGCTGAGCGAATGTGTTTCTCAGTCACTGCAAAAGCAACGTCGTGGGAGGTGCAAGGGATTGAGGCGTTTGATTTCTCTTTTCTGACTTTTCCTCACTCACTGTGTAGTAACTGTCTGCCGGAAGAGAGTGGTTTATACGTCTGGGGAGGCTGTCTTACCCAGGCGTGGTGTGGTGGCCACTCTCCCGCGTGAGTTCAGTGATTCTCAATGATACCTGTGACTGCTCTTCGCATGCACTCATATTTAGGTGGCAAAATTGTTGGTGGGTAAATAGAAAAGCTGCTTTTTATACACCATGTAAGTTCAACTTTATACTCAGGACCCCTAAGGACACTTTGTGGCTAAGTTTCTCTCATTTATCAAATCAAATCTACTCTTGCCTTTACTGGAAAGGAATATTGTTGCTGAGGTGGGGGGGGGTAAGGGAGAAACTAGCCATGTAGAGATATTATACATTGCAGCAATCTTTTAAACATTTAATCTTTGCATGCATGCATGTGTGCGTGTGTTGTGATGGGGATGGCCTCTGTGTAGAGGCCAGAAGACAACTCTGTGGAGTCTATTCTCTCTTTCCATCTGCACACAGTTCCAAGGACTCAAACTCAGGTCAGCAGGCTTTTGCAGCAAGCACCTCTACCCACTGAGCAATCTCATCAGCCCCATAGAATAACCTCTTAGTCTTTAACAGTGCCTTCTCCTCGGGTGTGTGTTGATGCTTGGTCTCATTCCCTCTGCTGTTCGGAGGAATGTTATCCCAACAGAACTGGCAAGACAGCCATGGCCCAGAGTCAGTTTCTCTTGATGTGTCTTATGTCTGTTAGCGGTGGAAGGGTTCTTTCTTCTTCCTTCTCCATTCTGACAATTCCTTCAAGATGGGGTGCTTCTAAGGTGAGGTACTCCTGAGCTCTTTCTGCTCTCTGTGGGTGGAAGGAACAGTGGTGACTTCTGTTGCAGGGCCATTTGGAGGTGAGCCAACAGCCTGGGCACCTTCTAATCTCCACTTCCTTTCTCTCCTGATCAAATCTGCCTTTAAGGATGGTCCAGAATAAACACAGCAAACACGACCACAGCCATAGACAAGCTGTGATGTTCATTGGGAGAGCACCTGCTGAGCGTGCGCGATGACTCGGGTTCAATCCCAGCATCAAATAAATGAAAACTTCTGAGGAAAGACCTTGCGCATGAGAGGACCCTCTCCTGATTGATCACTGCTGGCAATGAGGTATGTAAGTCACCACAATCCAGCATGGATAGTGTGGCAGAAACCAGAGGCCTTGAACCAGACCAATCACTCTGCAATGGACACGGACAAGTAGAGATAAATGGATAAAAGGGTTTACTGCGTGACTCACAGTGTCACTACAGCTTCCATGACGAAATCAATTTTTCCTTTTCTTCTTTGTTTTTCCTCTTAAATGTTATTTTGAGGGGGAGTTTGCAAGGGCAGAGGGTGGATACAAAGGGGCATGAAACCGAATGGGCTCAAGATGCATAATGCGGAAGACACAAAGATAAAAAGAAAATTTTTAAAAAGAATCACTGAACTGCAAAATATCACCGTTCAAAAGCTCCGATTTCTCCTGCGAGGTGCTTTTCATATCTTATTTTGAAAACTGTACGCAAATGAGCTGCAGCAGCCTCCACTCTAGTGTCTGTGTTCTCTGCACGATAGTGCTACAGTGTCTGTTTACTATAGTCTACTAACAAATACATATCCCAGTTTAGACTTAGACAAATCATGTTTGGGGAGCCGAAGCCTTTTTTTTTTTTAAGGTTAAAACAAAGTCCTCTGTAATTGCAGATCCACTGATTTTGTCTTTCTACAATTACTTTTGACTTATTATAGTGTATTAGAATGTTCAACACCAGATACTCCGGATGAGAAATGCAGAGTTTGAATCATTGCAAACTCTTGCACATCGGCAGGTTTCTGCTTCCTCTGTCCTTGGTAAAGCTGGTTAAACTTGGTAAGAAACAAACAAACAAACAAACAAACAAAGTCCTTTTCTGGGCCTGTGTCACTGAGTTGCTGCAGACCTGGGAAGAGATTAGCTGGGGTCTTCCAATCACAAATACATGGCTGCTGGGAAGAGCCCTGGAGGACAAGGGACATCTACCTTGTGTCCCAGCAGGTGCACAGACACCAGGAGCTCTTAGGGAACATCAATCCGGCTGCCATAGTTTCCGTCGCTGTCGCTGCTGGGCTTCCTGTGACTGAAACTAACAGTCGTCCTGCCGGCACTCTGCTAAGTGCCTCGTAATCATGTAAAAAGTTAATTAATTCAACAGGCACTGACTAAGCCCCTGCCTTGCATCACACACTGTTACGGGGCTACACAGCCAGGTAAGAAGCCTGACACACTTGTCAAGTTAAGGAAAGATGGAAGCGCAGGCAGACTCACGGAGAGACCTGGGTCTTTGTTGACGAGCTTGATTCCCAGTGGACGGTTTGGCAGGTGCTCTAGACAAAGTGGAGGTGGAGCAGATTCCTGGGAGCCTGACCCTACAGTCTGCTCTCTAGTGCCTGCGGTGTGCCTGAGTGTCTGGCTTTAGTGGAGAACCAGCATGTGGTGGGGACCCATTAAATATTCTGGAGTCAAAGGAAGGTCGTATTTTGTCTCAGAGTATGGAGAGGTGGTTCAGTCTCTGAGCTTATAGACTTCTTCCCAGACCCTAGTGGGTCGCTGGCTGCTTTCCTCCTCGCCCACACTGGTTGTGCTTATCAGCCGCTTGCCACTTAGTAGGTCTCTGGGATAGAGTGCCAAGCTGCAAGAGAAAGCGTGTGGGGGTGCCAGCGTCCATCATGTGGGACTTGAGGTTGGGGAGGCTGACCATGGAAGCAGCCATTACTGCCTTTCCTGCATAGCACTAAACTGAGCCCAAGGAATAATGGAAGCAGTGACTAAGCAAAGGTAAGCCTGTTATGTCAAGGATTGCTTCCTGGGGCACTTTCAAACAGAGGTTAATTATCATTGTAGATAGCTAGAATCCTAGGGTTATCCAGGGCTAATAATGCAATTATGGTGGCCTGCTAAGGAACGGAGAATTATATATCTGATTGGTCCAAAGGTTTAGTATGGAGAGCTCAAGGTAGGATGTCACAGCGGGCTGGCTAGCCCTAGGGTGGTGTCCACATGACAAGTCTTTGTTTTCTGTGTAGTGGAAGTGAAGTCTGGGGGTCAGGCGGATGCTCACGGGGCTATGGCTGTGTCTTTGCAGGAGTCTTTCCCAGGCGTCTCCATTTCTGATTCAGTCCTATTAGTTACTAATTGTGAGACTTGGGGAAGGTAACAAACCTCGAAGAAACTCATCAATACTATAAGATGATGACATCTCATTTGCCTGCCCCACGGTGTCTTGATAGGCTCAAATTTGTAAGTACTTATAAAACGCTCTATAGGGCACTAGCTCTCTGTTTGCCGGCTAGAGATGCAATGTGACTTCTTGCCTTATGATTCCTCGGCCACGGCTCACACCTCTAGCATCACTTTGTTTTTCCCACCATGATGAGGTGTGCTTCCAAACTCCGAGCCAAAACAAACCCTCCCTTCCTTACTTTGCTTTGTCAGGTATTTTATTGCAGAAATGGAGTAGGTTGTTGCTACGGCAAACCTGGTGGTATGGTTTTTAAGTCTTTGCCCAGAAATGTGGAAAACCTTGAAAAGGCGGGCTAGAGGAGCCCTAGTATTCTGTAAACACACTTCCTAAGTCATTTTTTTTGTGTGTGGGAATTTGGAGACCAGAATGTGGAGAGATATGCATACAGCAGAGCCCTGACGTGTGAGGCTCCAGAGTGAACAAGCACTAAATTGGACTTGGGGGTTTTGACTCCTATTAGAAGTGTTAGGGTTGAGGGGACTCTCACAAATGAACTAAATGCATATTGTATTTGGAGATGTCTGTGAGCCTTTGGGGATGTGAAATGGGTTGTTATGATGAACAGTTGTAAGAAGTGAGTTTTTATGATGGGTTAGTCTTTGTTGCCAACTAAATGGGATTTAGATTGACCCAGAAGACACATGCCTGCATGTGTCTGCTTGGAAATTTCTAGAGAAGATTAACAGAGGAGGGGGTGTGGGTGGTACCATCCCATGGATTTGGGTCCTCGAATGAATAAAAAGGAGAAAAGTGGGAAGAATGCTTTGTAGAGCTGTAAGATGTGATATTCGTGCCAAGACCTGTGTGTGGATCACATACTTGGCTTCCCACGTAACTCTCTCATGCAAGTTTGGATAATCTCGAGCATCCCTATAGAGTACTGGTATGAAGACTGGAAATATTTGGTAGTTATAAAAACCCAGTAAGGCCTTTATTGACTTGAAAATCTGAGTTGTAGGCAGGCCTGATTTTTGTTCTTGTAGAGGGAAGAATTGTTGACCTTGGTTTTTACAGGGTTTATAAGTTGGCTACTGTTCTGTATTTTCCTTTCTAATTCCTCTCTAAGTGAAAATCACATTCACTCCTGATTTCATACTCCAATCCAGGCATGAAGGATAGTGAAGTGTCCAAAGTCTTGTGAGAAAAACCAGGTGCCACATAAATAATTATATTCCAAGTAAACCATAGAGAAGTGAAAACATTAGCTTTTGACTGTGTGAAAGGTGAGAAATAGCATCTACCTAGGAGGCCAAGGAATGACTCACGAGTGTCTCTCTGCCTCTCTCTCTCTCTCTCTCTCTCTCTCTCTCTCTCTCTCTCTCTTCTGAATTTTGAACATAGTCTCCTTGATAAGGGAACCTTCCAGATCTTGACAACCTTTTTTTTTTTTTTTTTTTTGTCGGAGCCAGATAGCAGCACTGCACTGCTGAGTGGTCTCACTGCCTCCCTGTGAGGCCTAAGCTTATGTGGCTAGGTTGGAGATTCTCCACCTCCTAACCTCCCAAAGGGTAGCCCTTAGGCAAACCCCTTAGACTCTCTGTTTTCTCATCTGGAAAATAGGTGTCATAATATTTACTTCAAGGGAATTTTGCAATATTTAATTAATGTTTGCAAAACCTTCTGAGATCTACAGATGAAAGGCTTCAGAGAAACACAACACAGTTATTAAAGAGAAGTTAATGCCTTTGTCAGCTCTTGGGAGCGATGTGCTTTTTCAACGTGTGCCCTCTTTGGAGAGCACTGGGCTGTATTGTTAGATGCAAAGCATGCTCGCAGGAAGAACCACGTTTGCTTGGTTCCCTGATCAATCTCCTAGACTTCTTCAACTCAGTGTCATCCTAGACAGTCCTATCTTCCTGTCTTTTCCAACTCTTGAGGCAACAGCCTTGCTGTCTCCCTTCTGGTCAGAAGTCTTCCTGAGTGTTCCCTGGAGTGTGTTGTGAGGAGACACCTGCTGGGTGTGAGCTCCTTGATTTCAGACACTGCTTCCTGCTTTTTGAACTATGGTACACACCACCACGCTCTGGTACATACCACCACGCTCATCTCGGATATCAGTGATATCTTCATTGCTTTCAAAACACAGGTCTGTTGTCTGGAGTTTGATAATCTTAGTGTCTCTGTTCTGAAAATTTGACGAGTTCTCATTGAAAAGTCTCTGATTCTTTAGTGGAGGGGGGGAATGGGACTTCATCCTGTTCTGATTATTCCCTTCTGTTTTGTCATTGGCAACATCACTTGGGTTTTGCTATTTTTTTCCCAATGATTTAAGAATAAAATGTTGATTATTTATATGTGCGTTAGTTTTCTCAAATGGTTACCTTGAGAGGAGTAGGATCATATGTAGGAGACTGCTCTGCAAACTGTGAAGGATGCATAGACACAGTCGGGAGGCAGAAGACTACCTGACGCACAATGCAAGAACAATTAGCACAGCCAACGCTGTGCTGTATAGCTTTCTATAGACGGGTCTGGAGAGAAAGTTAACGCTGTAGCGTTAGCACTCCGCCCCCATCTCCAAATGACTGCAGAAGTCTCATTTGCAAGCTCTTGTCTGCTGATCGTCTGGCCTGCGAACACCTGCAGCAGAGGGGAATTCACTACCCAGCCATGCAGTCTCTGTCAGTGTTCTCACTGGTTCAAAAACTCTTTTGTCAAAGTGGATCAGCTCCCAGGACTGGCTTCTGGTTCCCGCTCCCGTCTTCCCTATACGGGGCTTTGCGGTTTGTCTCTTGTGCATTCTCACTTGAATCTGCCTCTAGGTTGCGCAGGATTCCAGAGGACTTATCAGGGTTCTGTCCAACAACGGGGTAAGCAGCCTGATTGGCAGCAGAGTGGGTGGGAAATGATGGGTCCTGGTGTTCTCAAGGCTACAGGGAACAGCACGTCTAGGACACATTTTATCATTTAGATGAGAGGCAGCTATCCAGGCACCCAGTGCTGCTAGCGCCTCGGACACAGTTGGAGCACATACTGTGACTGGATAAGCACAGTGAAAGCTTCGCTGTGTGTAGGAGATGTGTTTTTATTCCTCCACAACACTGGAGTTTGGAGTTTTGAGATGTATGCGCTAACAGTTTTGCACATAAAATATCATCATGGAAAACCACACGACTTTCTGTTGCTTCTGCCCTGAGAAGTAGGGGATCCCACTGAAGTTTTGCCTGTGAGCCTCAGACTCCAGGAGCCTGTAACACTAATTGGAATTTGGTTGTAAGAAGGTGCCACCATCCCACTTTTTTCTGCAGCTCATCCCATCCCCAGTCCCCCCCCCCATTACAAAACATTTAGGCATTCAAATGTGGTTGTAGGGGGTGGAGAGATGGCTCAGCAGTTAAGAGCATTTAGTGTTTTGCACAGGACCCAAATTTGGTTCCCAGGACCCACATGGTTGCTCACAACCATCCCTAACGCCAGTTCCAGGGAATCCAATGGCCTCTTCTGACCTCAGTGGGTACCAGGCACCTAAGTGGTGCACATGCATACATTCAATCAAGATACTCATGAACATAAAATAAATAAATATAAATAGAATATGTATTCGTGTCTGAGTCACAGGTCCAAATGGGAGAGACACTGGGTAACCGTCAGTCCAGTGCAAACCTGATATGCTTTCCTTGACAGCAACACAGCCTGGCTTGAGTGATATTTGTCAAGAAGCTATATTATAATAATCACTTGGCTGCATGTTAGTACAGAAAATTACGCACTCACTTCTCTCCTCTCTGCAGCGAGGCAGATATTACAGGGGCCCTTCCCAATCAAGGAATGGAAACCAACATCAATACTGTGCATCTATCACTGTCTCCTACCATTTCCAAGGTGATGTGGTTAGTTAAATCAACAGGTCCATGAATCTCTCAGCAGTGAACCCCCCATTCCTTCTTTCAAGCCTGGGGAATCATTACAAGGGATTTCTGCATCAAGATACAGTCTTGGGATTGCTTAGAACTGCAAAGAGGCCTATTTTACTCAATCCATTTTCTCAAGTATACATAGATGCAATTATGATGAAATGCAATACAGAAATTCTGCTAAAACACGGTGGGTTTTCTCACTATGCATTTTATTATTAGACTTTTCTAACTATATCATACTTATTAAGTAGTTTTACATGTACAGACATAATGATTAGACAGTCTACAGAGTTCCTTATACATCCCGTTTTTCCTTCTCATTTCCCTTCTTGCGTTGTGTTGGTACATTATGACCAACAAAAGTCTGTAGTATTCATTGTGCCTTAGGCCTTAAATTTTGAGTTCAGTGAGTTTTGACAAATACATGACTACAAAACACACAGCGTAGGGGCTGGCGAGATGGCTCAACTAAAGGAACCTGATGCTAACCATGATGATCTGAGTCCAATCTCAGGACCCCATGATGGAGGGAGAGGACTAACTCCTGCAGTCCATTTCACTACTGTCCATCAGTGTATCCTTCGCTTTCTCTCCCTACTCAGGTGCCTTGGGACTCTTGGTTGTTTCTCTAATGTTATGGATTAGATTTGTGCAGAGAGCAGCATTTTTCAATTGGCTCTTTTTTTCCCATACTTATTGGCAATTTGTGTTTTTTCATGGACCGGCGGCTAATTACTTTTTATTGTTAAATAACATTCCATTGTATTGATGTACCACAGTGTTCAAAGAAAATCCATTCTCCTCTTAAACGGCATCTCAGCTGTTTCCAAGGTTTAGTAATTACGCATGAGGCTGCTGTGAGCATCCACATGCAAGGTTTTCATTCCCTCGGGTGAGTACCAAGGGATGCTTTTGCTAGACAGTATCATGAGTCTGCATTTAATTTTGTAAGAAATTTCTGAATTGTCTTCCATACTTTGTTCCATTTTGCAGTCCCACCAACTGACTAAAGCCTCGCTGTCCCACATCCTCAACAGCATTTGCTGATGTCAGTATTCTGGGTTTTCCTATCCTAATAGGTTTGATGTCTCACTGTTGCAGGAACTTGAAGTCTCTAATGGCACACAACATCTGAGGTCCTTCCTTCCTTCCTTCCTTCCTTCCTTCCTTCCTTCCTTCCTTCCTTCCTTCCTTCCTTCCTTCCTTTTTTCCTTCCTTCCTTCTTTCTTTTTTCAAGACAGAGTTTCTCTGTAGCTTTGGAGCTTGTCCTGGAACTAGCTCTTGTAGACCAGGCTGACCTCAAACTCAGAGATCCACCTGCCTCTGCCTCCTGAGTGCTGGGATTAAAGGCATGTGGCACCACTGCCCTGCTTGGGGTCCTTTTTTATGCTTATTTATATCATCTGGTTATCTTCTCTGAGGCATCCACTCAGATCTTTTGCTTATGTGTTAATTGGGCTGTTTGTTTCTATACTGTTGAGTGTTTCTTTGTTTTGAGACAGGCTCCCACCCTGTGTCTCTGTCCGGCTTGGTACTCCTCGCAGAGACCAGGGTGACATTGAACTCACAGAGGTCCACCTGCCTCCTCTGCTTCCTGACTACTAGAATTAAAGGTGTACTCTACCACTCCCAGGCTTATTGCTGAGTTTTAAAAGTTCTTTACATGCTATGTCATGGTTGTTAGCTTGGTGTTTTCTGTGGACTCCTGACAACGAGAGGAGGCGTGCCTCTGACCCTTTGCCTGCTCTTGGGACCCTTTCCCTCCTACTGGGTTGCCTTGCTCAGCCTTGATATGAAGGTCTGTGCTTAGTCTAATGGCATCATGTTATGCTGTGTTTGGTGGACATTCCTAAAAGTCCTTCTCTTTTCTGAAACAAAATGGAGGAGTGGGTCTGGGGGAGAGGGGAAGCAGCAGTGGGGGGAGAGTGGGAGGAGGTGAGGGAGGAAACTGGAGATGAGTGTATTGAAACAGAACAAAACAGAGTTCTTTATATGTTTTGGATGCCAGGCCTTTATCAAATATCATTCAAATATTCTTTTCCTAGTCAGTGGCCTGTGCTCTCACCCTTCCAGCAATGTCTCTTCCTCCCCCACTTCTCTTCTTGCATTCTGTTGATACATTGCTACCAACAAAAGTCTGTAGTAGACCTTTTGAATTTTAAGGACGTTCAGGTGGTCATTTCTTTGATGACTTGTATTTTTGTCAAAATTCTTGTGGTCATCAGGAGCCTTGACGCTGCCTCTAGGGAACCTTAGTTTTCTGTTTTAAACTGAGCTGGTTTTTGTGGTAGGTGCTCATATACACAAAATAATTTGCTGAGATGTTTCTTCTTTTCTTTCAAAACAAAGTCTTACTATGTCAGCAAAGCTGGCCTCCCATTTGTGCCTTTCTTATCTCGGTCTCCCAGGTGCTGGCGCTGCAGGCGTCTCTCAGCCTGACCTCCTGCTCCTGGGGACTGGGTTGCTATTACAGTGAATCTTTAGATCAAGGTGGGGAACAGAGACATCTAGTCCTGAAATAAATATCTTCCCATCTATTTAGAATATCATTTTGTCTGTGTACACAAGTTCATGTGCATATGCAGATGTGTATGTGTGTGTGTGTGTGTAAGAGAGAGAGAGAGAGAGAGAGAGAGAGAAAGAGATAGAGATAGAGAGAGAGAGAGAGAGAGAGAGAGAGAGAGAGAGAGACCAGACATTGCAGACTAAGCACTTTAGTGAATGAACTCTATTTCCAGAATCTGGATCATTTGTTATTTTTTTTTAAATCATTTTCCTCATAGAGGTCATGTGCACACCATGTTCACATTTTACTAGATTTATGTCTACATATTTTTGGTGCTAATGTTAAAAACACTTAAAAATGACATTTAATGGGAGGTCTGGTCAGGTCATAATGTAGTTCATTCATGTGGGAGATAAGAAATATCTGGTCACATAACACTGTATACAAAGTAACTAATGGCAGGTCTCTAACACTTAATGCCAGTGGGTGTCTATTGATGCTATCATGGTAATGCCACTTGCAGACCTAAGAAGGAAAAAACTTTTCCCAAACCAAAGAGCTTTAAAGTCTTTTCCCTGGCTGGCACACACCCCCATTGTCAAAAGATGCCTGATGAAGTCACAACCTCTGCAGAGAGCACTCTCTCCAGCCAAGGCAGTGATTTACTCTATTGCCCTTAAGACACAGCAAGGATTCTTAACCCACAGGCCTGTGATGCTGTGACCTCTATCAGTCTCTTAAACTGCACCCTGTCTTCCTCCTCTGTGTGGTCACAGTGGCCATACATTGTATATTAGCTTCTTCCACAGGGCCTTCGCATGTGTGGTTTGTTTCCCTAATTCCCCAAGGCTAATGGATATACCACAGATGCCATCCTCTCAGGCACCAGCTGTCTTGAGCATTTACAGTTTTATGCCAGTGTGCTCAACTGATGATGTGACCGTGAGTTTCAGGAGGGCAAGCACTGTGTCTGGATTGCCCACTGCTGTGGTCCTAGCAACATAATTGCTGAAGGCAGCAATGACTGACTGGCTATCCTATAGATGGATCCACCTGTAGCTCTCATTTAAGAGTAAGGGGTTCATCAACTACTTTGTTGTCCTAAAGACTCTTCGAGTTATAAGCTGAACCATGAAGACTACAGTGTGCCAAAGGTTTGAGTGCAAGTAAAATGTAACAAGTAAAAAATTCCATACATGGCTTCATGTACAGGTCACAATCAAAACACAAGTAGGGTGGAAATATTGTATAAAATTACCTTCGGGATGTGTATGAAGTGACAGTGAAATGTATAAAAATTTGTGTTTAGTTTTGGGTTCCTATCTCCGGGACATCTCATTACGTCCATTCAAATATACCAAAATCCAAAAAGAAGTAAAACATTCAAAAATATTTCTAGACTGATGCATTTTGGATAAAGAATATTTACCCCATATAATGCTATCAGTAGCTAGTCAACATAGGTTGACTTTCACTCTGATAATATGACCAACATTCTGTTTGCCAGAATAGTGGAAATCGAGCTCTAGATTCCTTTATAGACGCTCATAGCATTTTAAGAAAAGCACTAGCTTAATTTTAAAAGCTTATTTATGTTTATAATTTCAGAATTTAGGTTAAAGGCAGGAGGGTTGCCAGGAGTTAGAGGCAAGCATAGCTTTTAAACTAACAGCTTGCCTAAGATGCTATGAGGTTTTGTGGGAGACTGCTTGCTTAGGTGTTAAAGGCCTGGGTTTGGTCACTAGACTGCTTGCTTAGGTGTTAAAGGCCTGGGTTTGGTCACTTGCACTACAAAATAAACAAAAGAAATGAACACTTCCTCCAGACAACAGACAAGGACAACAAGATCATGGAGACCCTTAGTCATGGACTTCACTGTAAACTGGTGTGATGTTGGTTCCACGCAGAGTGCAGTGCTCAGGAGTCGAGGCTCAGTAGGAGCTGTAAACGTGTCTGAGGGCAAAATAGATTCAACCCAGTGCCTGTTTTAGTCCATTTTATGTATTGGCTGAACCGCCATTTAGGAACTTTTTTGACTTGCGTGGCACTGGCAGTTCCTGCACATTCTGCTTTGTTTCCTGCCCCTCCCTACTGTCTCATGCCTGGTTTGGAATTTCTCCTGACTCCACTGCCTGCCGGTCCTCCAGATGCAACCCTGGTCCAACCCTGGTCCAGTCTTGCTTTGAGTCAGAGAGGGGGACTGTTTTCCACATTACTGTTTTGTGCGAACTATGCTGAGATACACCATTAGCTTTTCAACCATACGGTGCCTTAACATCCAAGAACGCAAAGTCCACTCAAGTGTTAGGTATTTCTCTCTCCATCAATGCAAATGATTCCAATTGGACCAAATTAAATCCAATTAAAAGACGCCATATTTAATGCAGTGTTCCTGGGTGGAACCGAGAAAGCATGGAGAGGGGACGAGAGAGAAGGGGAGACCACGTGCTCATTCTCTGGGGGGCAGTTTAAGTAGCCTGTGGGAGTGGTCTTGCCCTTCCCTGGGGAAGGGTCACTGTTTGGTGGGTTTTCTCGGAGGTGGAGTTTGGACTAGGGCAACTCCCAGGAGAGGGGGCTTAAAATGGAGTTGGGGTAAAGCCCCCAGGCAAACAATCCAGACTTTTTGTATAAAGGGGTTAGGGAGCTGAGGTGATGCTTCCAACCAGACATCAAGAGTGACACAGGTAGATCTCTGTGAGTTCGAGGCCAACCTGGTCTACAAGAGCTAGTTCTAGAACAGGTTCCAAAAAAAAAAAAAAAAAAAAAAAGAGTGTGACATACACACAAAGGGGACAGACTATTCTGTGCCTGGGTGATTACGAAACAACTGTGTAGAGGGACTGGAGCACAAACTTCTGATCCTTGTGTCTGTCCCTGGACCAGTGGAGGAGCAGGAGAAAAGGAGGCAAACTGGCCATGCAGGTCATTAACTTGTCCTTAATGGCGACATTAACGGTGACACCGTTGCTGGGTGACATTCAGCAAGTTGCCACAACTTTACCTCTTGGAATCTCACTTTCTACCACATAAAATGTAAACACTATAAGGTGGTAACTGACCTATTTACAATGTTTGAAAAAGAATGTATAAGAGGATACTTTGCATGTCTCTTCCTTTAGAAGAGACAACCAATTCATGTCAACCCCAATCTGGCTTTGCAGAAGCATCTATAGATTCGATTGCAGAATGTGTTGGCCTACCTTTCTTAGAAAACCTCAGTAGGGCTTGGAACAGCCCATATCCCTATCCAGCCATCAGCTGTGCAGAACATTTTGTGCCGGTGGCCTGCCTGGCCATGTGACCTCTTGTCTTTCTTGGCTGTTCCCCCTGGCAAGCCCTGAATAACCAGAGGCACCCTCTACAATACTGAGGCCTTTTCCCAAAGAGCCCAATGGGGAGACTGTTCTGTGTGCAAAGCCGGTCCGTCTTCTGGAGCCAGTTCTACTGAAGATACAGGGTACAAAACTGTTTTGTGTTCTTCAGGTCTCCTTCCACTCCGTTGGTGGTCACTGAAGCCACGCTTTCCCATAATAAATGAAATGCTTACCAGAGTCAGTACTTGACAGTCTCCGTGGTCACAGGAGCACAGTCTCGGAAAGTAAGGAGGAAGGTATCTTGAGCCTTATTATTTGTCCCTTTTCAGGAGCTTAAGGTGACAGAACCCAAGACTCAAAGAAACAAAGCTGAGAGCCCCTGCCTTCCAGGCCTGGCTTCTGCTTCGATCTGACACTGCCTTCTGTGTGAGCCGAGAAACACTGAGCGTGTTCACTTGCAGACTCCTCACTACATCCCTGAAGAAGCATTTCGGGAAGCCTGTGTTGTGGGGAGAAGGGATCCGTGCCTGTGTAACAAGAAGTCAGGTTACGTGGGGCTGTGGCGGGTCCTGGAATTTGTTTTCTCCTCTCCCATCTCTCAGCTCCTCTTTTTATGTTGGCTCAATTCTAAGACCCTCCTTTCCCCAGGAAGGAGTTCAGAAGTTTCTGGAGCAAAGTCCCCTCCAGATCACATGCTGTAGGAAACCAGGAAAGTTCTCCAGCCCAACCTTCTTTGTAAAAACTGAACATTTCACTCTGATTGGCCTCCTTGTGTCATGTGTCCTCCTGTGGGCCAATCACAAGCTGGGTAGTACACAGAGCTAATTACATAAGCCTGCGTTTTTTGCTCCACCTAGGAGGAAGGGGAGGAGCCCATTTAGATCCCGTGGACCCTGTATGGATTAGGATTAGGATAAGGAAACAGGACTCTATAGGAAAAAATTAAATATTTTATGTTGCTTTTTTAGTATTTATAGGTATAACACACTCATTGTGTAAGGGTTTATCAAATTTTCTGTGTCCTCAGTTTTGAGTGTGCTTCACTTTCTAACAGTGCAATTATGACAACAGAAATATAATAAGAAAAACATTCCCATGGGTGAACTGTGTTGAGATCCCGCAGCTGTTGATTGCCGCACACAGCTGTTGAATTGCATTTTAAAAGCTATTCATTGTGGTGGTACACACCTATAATCCAAACACTAAGGAGACTGAAACAGGGGGATTGCTGCAAGTTTAGGGCTGGCCTGAGCAGAATAGTATTAGGATAAATAGAGCTACATAACAAGACTACCTCAACAAACAACAATAACAATACACACACACACACACACACGCATGCACCCACGCACCCACGCACACACCCATATATGCATGCACGCATATACGCACGCACGCACACACACGCACACACACACACACACACACGCATGCACGCACGCACGCACTCATACAATGCATACGCATGCACAAACACGCACACCAGGCAACCATAATGAAAAACTCAAAGTTTAATCTCTTGTATCGCTAAGAAAATTTGGCTGACTACATTGTTATTGAGGATAGGAGCTCGTGCAGTTGTGAGGAGGATGGGGTATGCACCCTCCTGGCTGAACTTCGTTCGATCAACTTCAGAAGCTGGGTGCCAACCACTTAGGAAGCAAGTCCACGCACGAGGCAGTGCACGAGGTGAGACCCCTGAGCAGTTTGCCAGGAGTCGGTCCCTCGGCTTGTCAATGGCACGACTCAGAAGCCACCTAGTTAGTGCCTTCACTCCCGGCCCCTGCGTTCTTTTACTAGAGGCGGTTTCCACTTTATTTTCCCACATTAAAGGGAATGAAGATGCAAATAAACACAAGCACTGCATGTTCTTCTTATTATCAAGTTGAAAAATGTCTAGAACATTGAGAATATCGCATTTTATCAAGAAGATGAGAATACAGCTTTTCTTTATCTGGTAGATTTGTAAAAAGTGAAAACATCTTCCCATTCAAATTCTTTTCAGAAAGTTCTTTTTGCTTTTGAGATTATAATTACATCACTTCCCCCTTTCTTCTTCTCCCTCTGAATGCTCCCATGTACCTCTCCTTGCCAGCAGTCATTTTAAGAGTTAATTGTCTGTTTCTAAAGAGAAAAAGCAAAACTATTCATCATAACAGTGATTAAAGTAAATTAAAGAAAACTAGGCACTGCCTACTGGTCCACACAGGGGCTGGCTTATGGGAACTGGGACAGCAACACTGCAGAGATCCAATCCCACTTCAGGGTCATTGTACAACTATAACAGCTGGCGTAGTTACCACAAGTCCTACCTAAGATCAAGTCAGAAGCAAGTTCCAGCATGGGGCTGGAGAGGGGCTTCTGAGGCCCCCCTCCTAGCTGAGGAGTTGCTGGCAGTTACTGGTGGCTGGGGAGGGAAAGTCACTTTCTGTGAGAGTGTGACCACTGGTCAGTTCTTCATGTCCCAGTGGATGGCCCATGTCCAGGCGCATATGAGCAGCCTCGGTGGGACTGGATTTAAAAGGTTTTATATTTTTAAAAAAAGAGGATATGAAGTTGGGAAGGAGGTAGGGTAGGAGGGGGGGCTTCTTGGGAGGGCTTGGAAGGGTGATTGCCAAGAATAAAGAACAGTTCTCCAGTCTGGGATACCATCATTGAATCTGGAGATAAATGAAATTGTTGGCAATGGTAAAATGTTTCTGAATACACTAGGACCAAAAATTAATTCAAAATCAATGTATAATGATTTCAGGGTGTTTCTGGCTGTGTTGGCCCACGTTGCTGTGGGGACTTCACTACAGACTTTGTTCTGAATGCACAACTTTTGCCGTTTGAGCTGTTAGTGAAAACAACACACCGTCAATGAACACTGCCCAGACATCCCTTTGAGAACCGGCGCCTTCTGTTGGCAGTGTTTCTACTGTGATACAAAGTTTACTATTCTTACAGAAGTTTAACTGTTTGTTTATGAAAAAGTAAAGGACTCTTAACGTTTTCCTATGGCCACCATGCATCAAGTTAGGAAGTCTTAGGAGTATAGCATGTGGAAAATTTTAAATTTTTTTTAAAATTGCTTTCTTATTTCTGATTTGAGTTCTAGTTTTAAAAACATTAATTGGGCACTGGAGAAATGGCACAGTGAGGAAAGCACTGTAGACTGTTCCAGAGGACCCAGGTTCAATTCCCAGCATCTACACTGTAGACTCTTCCAGAGGACCCAGGTTCAATTCCCAGCATCTACACTGTAGACTCTTCCAGAGGACCCAGGTTCAATTCCCAGCATCTACACTGTAGACTCTTCCAGAGGACCCAGGTTCAATTCCCAGCATCTACACTGTAGACTCTTCCAGAGGACCCAGGTTCAATTCCCAGCATCTACACTGTAGACTCTTCCAGAGGACCCAGGTTCAATTCCCAGCATCTACACTGTAGACTCTTCCAGAGGACCCAGGTTCAATTCCCAGCATCTACACTGTAGACTCTTCCAGAGGACCCAGGTTCAATTCCCAGCATCTACACTGTAGACTCTTCCAGAGGACCCAGGTTCAATTCCCAGCATCCACACTGTAGACTCTTCCAGAGGACCCAGGTTCAATTCCCAGCATCCACACTGTAGACTCTTCCAGAGGACCCAGGTTCAATTCCCAGCATCCACACTGTAGACTCTTCCAGAGGACCCAGGTTCAATTCCCAGCATCCACACTGTAGACTCTTCCAGAGGACCCAGGTTCAATTCCCAGCATCCACACTGTAGACTCTTCCAGAGGACCCAGGTTCAATTCCCAGCATCCACACTGTAGACTCTTCCAGAGGACCCAGGTTCAATTCCCAGCATCCACACTGTAGACTCTTCCAGAGGACCCAGGTTCAATTCCCAGCATCCACACTGTAGACTCTTCCAGAGGACCCGGGTTCAATTCCCAGCATCCACACTGTAGACTCTTCCAGAGGACCAGGTTCAATTCCCAGCATCCACACTGTGGCTCACAGCCATCTGTAACTCCAGTTCTCGGGAATCTGATTCCCTCCTCTGGCCTCTGGGGAGCCAGGCACATGGTGTATAGATATGTGAGCAGACAAAGCACCTACATACAATGGATGGATGGATAGATGGATGAATGAAGTGATTTAAAGGCATTAAATGAGTTTTAGCTTGGGATTACGACAGAGTTCCTAGCATCCTCTGTCACGGCCCTAAACGTATTTATGCCACTCTGTACTATATATTTATGTGAACCGGTATTCTCAGCATTGATGATTATGAAATTAAAATATGATCAACTCTGAAAAATATTGAAGACATTCCATATCCTGCAGAAACAAACATTTAGCCAAAATTTATTTATGCAAACAAATAACATACCCATTTTACTAGCATGCAAATCTGCCTTTATCTTTAGCACATGGTGAAACAATATGCATATCCTATAATTAAAGTTTAAAACAAATTTCTTTATTATTTTTATCAGTAAATGTTTAATTTGTATACCTTTAAAAAATTCTCAGAATTGCATACAAAGTTCTCAGGCATTAAATTGTCGAGAGTGGAGAATGTTTCTGACTTTCGGGCCGAGGTGATGTTAACAGTGGTAGTATTCACCTTTCACAGTAAGGCTGTATTTGTATTCCTTTATAATTTAAATATTAAAATATCTTCTTTTCACAGTATATTATGTAATTTAGATTAAGACATATTTTGTTGGTAGCTAAGTTTAAGAGAAAAAGAGATTGATTTTTTTTCAGAACTTTCTTATTAGACTAAATATGTCTTGCAAGCCCTCTTAGTTTCATTACTTTGACCTTTGACACTCTGAACTGCAGATCTACAGATATTTTGTGCAGGAAGAAGGTAGACCTCACTGGTACCCATAAATGGGGAAGTAGCCCACTGAGGACCACAGTCCAGTTACTGTCCTATTTCACTTCCAGAAGAGCCACCTCATCAGGCTAGGGTCGCACACCAGGGGTGGATGTACCAAAGCCTCGGGTCCTGGGTGCGCAGTGTGGAGACATCGGCCTCCTGCTCCCTTTCTCCTTTCTTACAACAACGGAAGCAATCGGTGATGATAAACAGACCAGGGAGTTATTGATCATGAGAAAAACAACAGAAGCTGACGTCATTGCTCTCATTTCCATTTTCCCAAACTTTCACAAGCCGAAGTGACTTGTCCAAGGACAAGCAGAGACGGGATCAGGTAGTCTGGGCTTTGGGGTCTTGGTGGCACTTTGCAAAGACGGGGTATTGCTTTATACATTCCTGAGAAGCTGCCTGCTCCCCCTTGAGGCAGAAGTTTGTGAAGTCAGAGGGAAGAACCTGCTCACCATCTTACCCTGCACTGCTATCAGGAGTGTGAGCTACATGGCAGGCTTGGGTCCTGGGCTTTCCCTTCTTTAGATTAAGCACACAGGCACTCTTGCTGAAATCCTCATCAGTGCCAAGAGCCTGTGAATTTAAGATGGAAGACTACTCCAACAGCACTCATCCTCTCTAACCAGATGACCCAGTCCCCTAATCCACTGAATCTTTGGGAGAGTTGGCTGCGGCTGGGTGAGGATCAGCCAGCCCTTTCATGTGGGGCGAGTGAGAAGACTTTTGTAGGAGCCTTAACTGTGGTGTCCTTGGCTGATGTGGGCTTGGATGTAATAACACCTTGCACTTCTGCAGCTTCATGCTTCTGAGGAGCTCAAAGAGCTTCCCAGACATTATCTCACTGTTCCCACCATCTTCTTGGGAGGATGGTTGAGGACCGCCTCATCATTCCCTGCTCCATCCCACAGCAAATGGATTAAGAGGTTTTTCCCACAATCGTATCCCGGCTGAGTCAAGTCCAGGATCCTGGAGACCAGAGTTCTGGCTTCTCATCCGCTCCTTGCCTCACGTTGCTTTCAGGATAGATTAGCTGCTCCCGAGGCTAAGATTTACTGTCACTATTATAGTGACTGAAGAGATTTGCTGGGGAGCCCGGGGAAAGGAGACTCCTTCCTTCCAGGCAAATGATATCGCTGATGGATAAATTGATTAGAGAGAAATATTTGAGCATAGAGTGACTCATGCTAAAGAGGAATCTGGCAGCAGGTCAAGAGACACGTATAGATACTGGGATGCTATGTGTAGGATGGGGGAGTCTAGCGTGGCCATCTTAGTTATCTATAGCTCATCGTGGGTTCAGTGAGTGTTGTTCTTCACCAGTGCAAAATCCTGGACTTCGGGCTGGGGGGGGGGACCTCTAGCTCACTCCATGGTTATTTCCTAAGTAGTAAATCAACATGGAAGCCAAGAGAAAGGACTTGGCTTGAAGAAAGGAAATATGGGTTTCACTCACACTTTATGTATTTTGGTACAATACCAAACATTAATTTGTTAGGAAATTACTTAATTTATTTGCTCATTAATTTCCCCATTCATGAAATGGGATAATACTTGCTTCATCAGTTTGTCATGCAGAATTCTTGAAGAAAGGGCCATTGAAGTCTTGTTTTTCACGAGTATTTGGATGACTTCATAACTCCTAGGGCATACTCCAAACGACAGTGTTTTCGGGATTCCAACTTCACTGTATATTTTGGGAGACCTAATTTTCTATTAAAATCAACACACAGGTTTAGATCAAATGGTAGCATACTTTAGAATGAAAGACAAAACATTTAAAAAGAAGTTTCATCTTATCTTGGAGTCGAGGTCATGACTGAGTTTTTATCTCCACATCCGACTGAATAGAATTCCATGTTTCTTTACCATCAGGTACCACCAGGAGTCTGGGAAGACTCCTGAGATGTGTTTGCCTAACAGTTCATTCCTTTGGTTTTCCAGAGTTGTATTCTTATGTCGGTTTTGTTTACTTACATCGTATTAGTTCACATTCTTTTAGCGAGGTCTTTACACTTCTTTCCCCCCGGAAAACCTATTCTTAGCTGTTAAGACATGCCCAAATAATAAACGTCTGTGTGGAAAATAATTCTACATTCACTGGAAACCCATTGCTGAAGAGCTTGTCTTTTTGGCCACTCAGTGCCTCTTATGTAAGGAGGCAGAAGCAAAAATTCTAGCTGAAGCTCTCAGTGAGAGGCTGCTTCCTCTGAAGAATGGTGCTTAGCCTTCTGATCACGTGATCACAGCCAGGCAATTCATCACTGCCCCATTTTGCAATGGCTGTCAGAAGCCTCCATACTATTTTATTTTTATATTCCATGTTATCGAAAGAAACAGCTCTCACCTCAGAAGAAATAATGGCTTATTCCGGAACAGATGTGAGTGATCATGGCTAGGGAATCATATACATGGGTCTCCCCAAATACAGTGTTCCAACATGGAAGCAGTTTTGGGGGGGGGGTTATAGTAATAGAATGAAGAACTCCATAAGTCAAAGCAGTTTGAAAATACACTTGTGAGTGTAGCAGAGAGGAGGGTATAGGGAGACGGGGGGAATTCTCCTACTGGCCTCCAGTGCTATCTGATGATGGCCTTAGCTTTTGGGTTGGTGGAAGTTGGTGATAGGAGATATAAGATAGGAAGAGATCCCAAAAGGTTTTTATCTATTAGTCACAGGGTGTTAGTTCTGACTCAGAAGTGGAAAAGGAATGACTATTTTGGGGATTAATGTAGTTCAAGATAAGGTAATTTGGCTCTGGATTGGCAGCATTCTAACCTCTCCATAAGGCTGCAGTTCTAATCCATCCACCAATCTTTGCAGAGGCGGTTACTCTCCAGAGATTCACATCATATAATGACAAGGACATGTGAGGTTCCTTGGATAATCATTCCCTTTCTTTTATACAATGATGTGTGTGTGTGTGCATGAGCACATATGTATGTGTGTGTGTGTGTGTGTGTGCGTGCATGCGTGTAGTTTCCTTTTAAAATAGCTTTTAGATGTGTGGGTGTTTTCCCTTCATGTATGTCTATGCACCATATGCATACAGTGTCTGAGGAGTCCAGAAGAGTACATCAGACCTCTTGGAACTGGAGTTAGAGAGGGCTGTTAGTTTCCCTGTGGATGCTAAGAATGGAACCAGGGTCTTCGGGTGTTGTGGAATATTACTTTAAGATGTGTTGTGTTTGTTTATGTTGTGCAATATTGGTTTAATGATGCAAAGATGTTACATTCTTTTATGTTGCATTTGTTTAACTCTGTGAAACTGTGTGACTTTGCCTGTCTAAAACACCTGATTGGTCTGCTAAAGAGCTGAGCAGCCAATAGGTAGGCAGGAAAAAGGATAGGTGGGGCTGGCAGGCAGAGAGAATAAATAGAAGGAGAAATCTGGAAAGAGAAGATTGAGGAGTGAGAAAAGGAGAAGGAGAGGAGGATGTCAGGGGCCAGCCACCCAGCTACACAGCAAGCCATGGAGTAAGAAGCAAAGAGAGGGAATATAGACTAGAGAAAAGTAAAAGCCCACAGGCAAAAGATAGACGGAATAATTTAAATTAAGAAAAGCTGGCTAGAAATTAAAACTAGTTAAGGCCTGGTATTCATAAGTAAGAATAAGTCTCCATGTATTTATTTACAAACTGGATGGCGGGCCCCCAAAGAACAAAGAGTAAAAAAACAAAAAATGAAAACAAACAAACAAAAAACAACAACAACTACACTCTGGCAAGGCAGTAGGTGCTCTTAACCACTGAGCCACCACTCCAGCCCCCAGATCTACATATTTAAAAGTATAGTGCTTTAACTATAATTCCCTATTAGGTATTTCTATTTGGATTATTTTAGTTTCTCTCTTTTGAGATGGATAGGGATTAAATTACAAGGAAAGCAATCCAGCTATTGTTTTATTTGCAAGCAAACACAGGAAGTATTGAGATGTGCTGGTGTGGGAAGTCCTTCTGTTTATGTGTTGCTTTTATTGGTTAATGAATAAAACTAAACTGAACTACAGAGAGACATTTTATTGTATTGTCTGCTAAGATAAACCAACATAAAGTTATCTTTAGTTCAAAATTTGGATCTAAGGATTTGTTGCTTTGAAAAAGAGGTTCTTCTTTTGTTTCCACAGAGGATGAGAATCTGTGGAATCCTTCTAGACTAATGTGGCTTGATGGACCAAGATCCTCCTGAAAGGCTGCCATGAATACCACTAACATTACTTTGCCTAATAGACAGCAGGAAGTAGTTTGAAGAGAACTATGCCCAAATCCCCAAATATTGTTTATAAATGTTTGTTTATATTTAAAGAAGGATATTCTATACAGATAGATAATTTGCATTGGTATGGATCTTGGTCTATTGATACAAATTAAGATCAATTTTGTTATACGTATATTTCTGCTCTTGATTGAGGTATTGTGTTTGTGCAGCTTATTTGAAAATATAATGTATAATTAAGAAATATAGGTTAATAGTCATCTATAATAGTCAAGCTTGTTGTCATGTTAGTTAGGTTTTCTAGATATACAGAGATGTATTTCAGATGGATAGATATTCTTCAGATCTTTCAAAGACTACAGAATATGGCATTTAAAAATGTTTTAATAACTTAGGACTTTTCATGACATGAGACATGTCTGCTCCTGGCAGCATTAATCTCCTTCAAGAGGAAGATGGGCATCGAAGAGGCTCCTTAGCCATTTGGGCAAGAAACTACTCTTGCCTGAACTGCTTGATGTTATTCCATATAAACTGGACATGTAAGACCCACAGAAAATGACTGTTGAACTTACCTAAAGGTGAGACTGTCTTTTGGAGTTCCTGCTTTATGAAAGAATTTTCCAGACATTCTGCAGGACATAGAATAAAGTGACTGACAAACTGTCAATATAGGTGGAACCGCCTTTAAAATTTCCTGCTTCGCGGAAAAGTCTGCCTGATATTATGGGCCAGTAGGCTGAATATGGGTGCCCCAATGACACAGAAGAACTTTGGGTGATTGTCCAGGTTGAGAGATGTTTCTGTCAACTCTAGAGTTTTGGAAGTTGCTTATAATGCACTCCTGTTTTCTTAGGTAATATTATATCTTTCTGGACTTTTTAATGGAGTTGAAGAATAGTTATAGTTTTCCTTAGTCATGATAAAAGATGAAGTAGATATAAATATTGTAACTGTAATTCTTGCTTGATAACTGTCTTGTTATATGTAATTTTACTATGTTAAAGTTAAAATCTTTCTTTTTATTTAAACAGAAAAGGGGAAATGGTATGGGAATTCCTTCTCTCCACGTCTTGCTTTTATTGGTTAATGAATAAAGCTATTTTGGTCAGTGGCTTAGTAGAATAAAGTTAGGTGGGAAAACTAAACTGAATGCTGGGAGAAAGAAGGTGGGGCCAAGAAAAAGACATATAGCCACTGCCAGAGACAGACGCCAAATGGATCCTTGCTGGTAGGCCATGAGCTTTATGGTAAAATAGAAAATAATGGAAACAGATTAATTTAAGATATAAGAGTAAACTAAAAAAATGCTTTAGCTATTGGTTAAACAGTATTGCAAGTAATATAATTTCTGTGTGATTATTTTGTGGTTCAGGCAGCCAGAAATGAACAAGTGGCTTGCCCCAACAATGTGCATTTAAAGTATAAAATTAGATTATTCCAGGGGTGAGGCCTAGAGGCAATCTGGAGAAGGATCCTGGGTTTGCCTCAAGAATTTTTTTTAAAAAAAGATTTATTCATCTACTTTATGTATATATATATATATGTTCTGTCTTCATGCACACCAGAGGAGGGAATCAGATCCAATTATAGTTGGTTTGTGAGCCACCATCTGGTTGTTGGGAATCAAACTCAGGAAGCACAGTGAAGTATTCTTAACCGCCAGGCCATCTCTCCAATCTAACCTCAAGACTTGTAAGCAACCCAATTTGACAGTATCTGCATAGAAAGAATCTCATTTTCCCCACCTCATCCTCAACAAGAATTTTTCCAAGTCTATTGTTCTACCACTTCTGTCCCTCACTCAACATCCTCGGGCTGGTTAAGAGTGCATGTGGGGACCCTGTCAATAGACATCCTTGGCAGGGTGCCACTGGGGGCCTGGCACTGACAGATGTGGGCATCTCACACTGATGCATTATTTCTCAAATGTTTTCACACAAGTATTCTTGAAGAGTGGGGCTGGGACATAAAACTATTGTGTTAGTCAGCTTTCTCTCCCGGAGGAAAAAAATCTGCAATAATCAACAATATGGAGGAGAGACTTATTTTTGACTCGTGGCTTCATGGTTGTGGTCAATTGGCTCTGAAGCTCTGGTACTTGGCAAGGCAGAACATGGTGGAAGCTTGTGGTAAAACAAAGCTCTGGCCATTCTGTCAGAGAGAGAGGAGAGGGGAAAAGAGAAGATAGGAGAGGAAAAGGGATGAGAAGAGGGAGAGGGGAAGGGAGGGGAGAGGAGAGAAGGAAATACGGGGCTGGGGCTACTATCTCATTATATTTGTAAAGAGAAATCCTAAAGGACTCTTCTTCTTCTTCTTCTTCTTCTTCTTCTTCTTCTTCTTCTTCTTCTTCTTCTTCTTCTTCTTCTTCTTCTTCTTCTTCTTCTTCTTCTTCTTCTTCTTCTTCATTTTTGAGACAGGGTTTCTCTGTAGCTTTGGAGCCTCTCTTGGAACTAGCTCTCGTAGACCAGGCTAGTCTTGAACTCACAAGGATCCGCCTGTCTCAGCCTCCCAAGTGCTGGGATTAAAGGTGTGCGCCACCACCGCCTGGCAGGACCTTTCTTCTTTAAGCCCTACCACCACCCCAGTATCTGCAACTTCCTAATAATGATACATTGAGGCCCAAGCTTTTAATGCATGACCTCTAAGGGCCATAACAAATGTCACTCACTATAACAAATGGCACTCACTATTTCATCCCTGGACCACCCTTTAGAATGAAGTGGAGCTGTGGAGATGTTCTTCCTGGAGCTATTAAAGGTCACGGTCTGGGCCTCCATAGTCCTAATAAACTGGGCTCAGACACCTGTCCTTAGTAAGCCAACAAAACAAACAAGCAGAAGTGAGCCACAGGAATAAAAAAGTATGTGAGTCCCAGAGTTGTGATCTTTCCTAGGTATGAGGAGCCAGGGAAGAGATGAGCTATGGCCTGGGAGTTGACTTTGAACCACTGTGTAGGGGCACTTCAGGGACCCAAGCACCAGAGATTCCATGTGCATATTTGTGTGGTCTCGTGCGCTTTTCACCTGGCGGGCAAGGCCTGCCTCTGGACTCTGAGGCATGGAGCCTGCACTAGGAATGGCAGTTGGCTGATTCTACTGCTGTCTTGCAGCTCTTGTGCACAGAAATTTGCTCGGTGACCTATTCAGTCCTGGAGCCCTGACGTGTAGGAGCCGGATGATCATAGTGACCACCTGTCCAATTCCTCGTTTTAAAGATGGAACTACTGAACTCATGAACCTCTCAAGTCCCATATATTGTATATTAACTACCCATGTAAGATCCCCTGCCCCTCCCAGCACAGGGTTAGAGCATGGAGAACAGAAAGATTTGATTTCTGTGCTGGTGATAGCCAAGTCAGATCCACTGCGTTGAATCCATTTGCAATTAGAAACTCCTAGAGGTCTTGACACAAAATGCGAGAAATATGAGCAAGGAGGAGGAAAAGAATATCATCGAGTTGGACTGTTAGAAAGAGTAATCCCCTCCCCAGCCCCAGATATATTGCACTCGCTCTAATCTGCTCTTGTGGAGCAGAGATAAAAATTAATAGCTTTGTTTCCTGTGATCTCTTTATCAGACGAAGTGCAGGACTATGGCTCTCAGTTACTTTAATGGAAAAACTGAAGTTGTATTATCAGATGATAAGGCTGTGTCAGGTGTTATTTTATTCCCTTATCTTCCTTGTTCAAGGTGAGGTGCCGGAGTCCTGATGGATGAGCTGGCCTACTGCAGACTGTGGAGCCTTGATCTCACTCTGCTTTTCAAGATAACCGTGGCAGGTGAGAGAGGCCTCCAGGCCAGCAGATTCTGATCACAGGACCAAAGCAGGGGCCTTGATGGCTGGGGTCCTTGTCACAGGACAGAGGACTTGGGGAGCTGTGCAGACTCAATCATGCGGCCCAGGGTAAGCTGTACTGCAGTCACCTCAGGACTCCTGGAGAGTGTGTTTCGGCAAGCATTAGCAGGTGATCTCAGATGTTCCTTGTGCTATGTTTGATAACGATGAGTCATGCCAGTCCCTGCTACCCTTGGGAAGCTCACAGCCCAGAGGGCAGAAGGCTTGATCACAAGGGAAGGAGGCTTAGTCACATCCTCGTCCTCTGGGCTCCTAGAGCCCTTTGTACCTCTCTGTACTTCAGCTGTTGTTATTGGGTGTGAGCAGTTATTTTTCTGCAAGACTGTGATTTTTTCCTAAATGAATGCATGCTCATCAGAAAAGGAAGAAGGTTTAGATACAGTCTCATGTCCATTGTTTAGCACCAGAGCTGAAATATAGCCAATAAGCGTGACTTATTCGTGTGTAAGAGAGTTAATGGGCTTATTTGTTATTGAACAACTGGAGTGTGTTTCCTCTATAGCGCCCCCTCCAATCAGTCCTTTGCCAAATGTCGTACGTGAGTCATGAAATCGGACAAACCTCATGCCTCAGCCCTCTAATCACTCACAAAATGGCCTGGTGCTAGTGTTGGATGAGGACTGACCACAGACCAAAAGTATGAGGTCACCAGCAAGGTACCATAGATTTTCTGATTGCTCCAACTCTCCACTGAGCTTGTGATTAGGGAACAGGTTGCTCCCTATCTAAAAACCTCAGTTACTTTATCTGGGACTTTTTTTTCATCATAAAGTTCTGTCTGATATGCGTCAAAAGGCTGTTGAGGTAGAAGTATAAAAACAAATGCAGAGTACTTCCAGGTAAAGTCACCCTGCCTCTGTGTGACCAGGTGGGAAAAAAAAAATCAAAACATGAAAAACTAGACCGAATTTGAAGAGGAGAAAGAGGAAGTGATTCAGAAATGTACAGAAGTAGTGACAGGGTTCCTAAAGAAGGCAGGCACTGCATGAAGAGAAAGTCTTGCCAGACAGAGCGCCAGCTGTGCAGCTGCCTGAAGGGGGCCAGGAGGCTCACTCCACATCAGCTTGCCCATTTTCCTGGTCCGTGGTCACTGGTGATGTCAATGATCTTTAACTGATCTTAAGTCTATGCCTATATTTCTTGTCCACTTGGTACCGATCCCATTCTGACAGTTTGTTTTCTCCCCACTGACTGGTACTGGAGAGTAAGCCCTCAAGAGCAGATTACTCAACAAGAAAATCCCCAAATCAACTAGATGAGATAGATGTCCAACAAATGCAAAGATCATATCACAGAAATACAAGAGATACCAAATGACAGGGTGACAAGCCTCCTCCCAAAGACCACAACTCCTTAACTATTGAATGAGAAGATGCTAATATGGGTAAAACATTACATGAAGACTTTAAAAGTTTACTAGTAAAAATGATGAGGAATCTTAAGGAGGATGCACACAAGCAAATGAACTCAAGGCAGGTCCTAACATGGAAATCGGCAACATAAAACAGAAGACATCAAAACGAATGAGAAGGTGAGCAATATGGGTGGAAAAGCGAGCACCATGGAAGAAGAATTCAGAAAGGAAGCTGAGATTTTGAAAAATTAAACAAACAGAAAGTTTGGAAATGAAAACATTCAACTGAGTAGATGAAGTTAAAAAAAAGTGGCGACAGGACCCCAACATTCAAGGACTCTAGGATACTCTCAAGAGACCAAACCGGAGAATCCAGAGGCTAGAAAAACAAACTGAGACGAAACAAACTGAGACGAAC
The DNA here is from genome assembly GCF_014885135.2 of Alexandromys fortis. NCBI lineage: Eukaryota > Metazoa > Chordata > Mammalia > Rodentia > Cricetidae > Alexandromys > Alexandromys fortis. The sequence continues at coordinate 2,474,730 of NW_026067993.1, forward strand.
GCTAAAAGAGTAGAGAATCTATTTGGTAAAACTGTAGCAAAAATTTTCCTGAATTTAGAGAAATGGATGTCCAAACACAAGAGTCAGTTAGGGCATCAAGTAGACACCATGCGATGAGATCTTCTCCAGAACATTCCAAGATGTGAAGAATGCAAGGCAAACAATTATCAAAAGCTGTGTAGGAAAAAAAAAAAATGCCAACTCACCCACAAGAATAACACCTCAGAATAATCTCTCTTCCAAACAACTCTGAAAGCCAGGAAAACATAGACCATAATTCACTACTAACAAAGATTGCTACATCCAGCAAAGCTATCTTTAAAATTGACCAGGAAATACGGGCATTTTGAGACCAGCACAAACTAAGGAAGTTCATGACAACAGAACTTGGCTGCAGAAGGTACCTGAAGGAATGCTACACACTTAAGGAGAGGAAAAAAAGTCAGCCTTGGCAATAAGAGCAAAGGAAAGAATACAGATATATAGATATAGAGACAGATAAAGGGAAGCTGTATCCAAACAGTAAATGCGAAACTCCCTCATGCTAACGGGGAGAAAGGAAAGAAGAAACAAAAGTCTAGCCATAAGAAAAAACAACCAACAGAATCACAGAGGTTAGTAAACTTCTCTCAATAAAGTCTGAAGTATACATATCCTCAACCCACTGATAAAGAGACAGAGACTGGCTGTTGATAGAGAGCCTAGATATAATTGTCCATTGTCTCTAATACAATCTCACTGATAACCCAAAGTTGAGAGTCAAAAGTCAGAAATCAATTTATCAAGCAAAATGAATTTAGAAACAGGCTGCCAAGCTGTTGTAATGAATAAAGTGGACTTCTAACCAAAATTAGTCAGAATAGACACAGGCCTTTACATACTAATATATATGCAGCACCGTATGTTGAGATACTTAATCTTATAAGAAGCAAGCATCCATAGATATAAAAGGTCAGGTTCTATATGTCAGTAGTAGTAGCTGACTTCAATACCCCAGTCTTATCTTTAAATGGGTAATTAATATGGAAGGGCAACAAAAAAATCATTAAACTATACTATAG
>NW_026067993.1:2475825-2539229 GCF_014885135.2 Alexandromys fortis
TTCCTCAGTAGTATTGGACCTGCTAAAATAAACCGTATCGTAAGTCATAAACTATGTCTCGACAAACAAAAAAAGAATTAGTGATTTCCTGTATCTTCTAAGATCATAGGGAATTTGAACTAGAAGTCCAAGGCGGGAGAGACTGCTCAGTTGTTAAGAACCGAACCCTTGATTTTGCCTAGGACTCAGAGCACAGGACTCAGAGTCAGGACCCACACAGCAGCTGACTCCAGTTTCAGGGGAATTTTCGTCCTCTTCTAACTTCCAGGTCACCAGGCATGCACATGGTGCAGAGACATGCACACAGGCAAAATACTCATACACATAAATAAAATGATAAAAAACTCTAATAACAAAAAATAGAAGCCAATAACAAGAAAAACTACAAAATATATGGAGACTAAGTTATACACTCTTCAACAGTGAGCCAGTTAGATAATTGAAATGTTCCCAGAACAAGTGAAACTGTTGGAGTCCTTAGGGCAGGGGTAAGGCTGTTCTGAGTTGGAAGTTAATAGCCTTGAGTGCCTACACTTACAAAACACCAGAGAGATCCCAAGTAAATAACCTAATTGTATTAGTTACTTCTCTGCTGCCTTGATAAAAAACCACGGCCAGAGGCACTTTAGAGGAGAGAAAGACTTATTTGGCTACATTTGCATCACAATGAATCACTGAAGGAAATCAGGTTAGGCTTTCCAGGCAGAAACCAGGAGACTTGAGCCTCTGAGAGAAGCTGCTTGCTGGATCATTTGCTGCTTTCTCTGCGGCTCACCCACAGGCTCATACTCAGCTAGCTTTCTTGTTTTATTTTGTTTTAATTTTACACTATGTATGTGCTCCGTTTTATGTTTGTAAACACGTATGTGGCTGCCCTCAGAGGTCACGGAAGGTTGTCCGATCCTCTGGAGTTGGAGCTGTAGGCATCATAAGCCACTGACATGGGTCCTGAGAACTGAACTTGGGTCCTCTGCAAGAGCAGTACAAGCTTTTAACCACGAGACATCTCTCTAGACCCTTGGTCAGCTTTTCTTACAGTCCTGGAGCCACTCAGTACAATGGTGCCACCCACAGTGGGCTTGGCCCTCGTAGATCGGTTAAAACGACCAAGGCAGTCCATCACAGATATGTCCACAGACCAGCTTGATGAAAACAATTACACGAGTGGTACTCTTTTTCTGGCGAGTCTAAGCAGTGTCGAGTTGACAGCTAATGCTAACTGAGACACTTGATGCAACTCATGACTTTAGAAAAACAAGAAGCAGCCACACCCAAATGCAGCAGGTAACTCACGACAATAAAGATCAGGCCAGCATTAAAGGGAGAACAAAGAACAGTACACAGCAAACACTAAGTCCATTGGAAAGACCAGCAAGACTGGCAAATCCCTAGTCAAACTGACCAAAGTCATTCTCAAAGTAAAAACTAGAGATGACAAGGGGGCAGTTGTAACAGTTTCCCTTTAGGGATCTTTAATTAATACTTTGAAAATTTACGCCACCTAAAACTCAAAAATCTATAAGAAATGGATAAATTCATAGACACATATGAGCCATCAAAATTAAATCAAGAAGATGCAAGCAATGTAAACAGATCTTTAACGAGCAGTGAGACTGAAGCAGTTGCAAAACCTCTTTCCATAAAGGAAGCCCTGGGACTGAGTGAGTCACTGCTGAATTCATTTTTCAAAACTAACACCAATCACCTCAAACAGCACCATCAGAAAAAAAGGGAAAGAACACTAGGGAACTCATTCAACAAAGTCAGTACTGCCTTGTCACCAAAACTGGCAAGAGCAAGACGAAGAAATAAAACAAAGACAAGTTTTCCTGATAAATCCTCTCAATAAATTCTTATAAATCATAGTTAAGAACACATCACAGAAAAACCCTATATCATGATGCAGTACCTTGGAGGGGGTGAGGGGGGAACAAGGACTATTCAACAAATAAATTAATAAATATAATTCAACATGCAAATAGAACTAAGGGCAGAAATCCCAGGGTGAACTTAATAGATACAGAAAAGGTCTATGATAACGTTCAACATTACTTCCCAATAAAAGACCAGAAGAAACGAGGGACACATGTCAAAATAATAAAAACTCTCTATAGACAACAAACATCTAGACGTTATTCTGAGTGGAGAGAAACTGAAAGTGTTTCTCCGAAAGTCAGAACGAGGGAAAGGTGGCTACTGTCACCATTCTTATTTGATATAATGATCAAAGTCTTCACTAGCGCTGTAAAACAAGAGAAAGAATTAGAAAGGATAGAAAGGAAGAAGAAAGAATATCCCTGCCTACAGATGACAGGATCTTACTGCTAAACATCCCTCATGACTCCACCCGAAGATTCGAAACACTTTCGTCAAAGTAGCAGAATACAAAATGAACACACAGAAATCAATAATCCTTCTCTGTAATAACTGCCTTGCTAATAATCAATTAAAAAATCTCATTCATACCAATTAAAAAAATTACACAGAATTTCTAGGAATAAACCTAACTTAGAAAGTGAAAGACTCCTTCAGTGGAAGATAAGACGGGAGAAAGCAATCAAAGACACTAGAAGAAGGAAAGCCCTCTGACGCCCATGGATCGGTGAGTCAATATTGTAAAATTGGCCGTGCTACTAAATGCAGTCTGCAGACTTGGAATAACCTCTATCAAAAGTCCAATTTTCTTCTTTACAGAGACAGAGAAATAATCCTAAAATTCATATGGAAGCACAAAAGGCTTTGAGTAGCTGAAACGTCCCCAAATGGAAAGAGCAAGATGGAAGACATCACAGTCCCTGAGCTCAGGCCAGGCTACAGAGCCACAGGAACACAATGAGGCAGACCAATGGGACAGAACTTAGAGCCCAGAAACACGCACACCCAGCTGTAGAGACCTAATTTTGAACAGAGATGCCCAAAACGTAGATCAAAGGAAAAGAGCCTCATCAATGAATGTTAGGAAAGTCTTACGTCTACCTGTAGAGAAGGTTACAAAATCTTTCTCCCCACCCGGGAAATAACTGCAAATGAATTAAAGACTTGAATGCAAGACCCGAAACTTCGAAATTGCAGGAAAAAAACCGATCAAACACATCAAGATCTAGGCACAGGGAAGGCCAATTGTGAAAAAGAACCCAAAGGCACAGGGAGTACGCCCCCCTCCCATCTGAATGGATTACATCCAATTACAAACCTTCTACACAGCCCAGGAAACCAATGGCAGAGTGGCTAGGCCTTGCTTTAGACAAAGGTGTGATTTTTCTCCTGGTGCAGAATATGAAAGTAAACAGGGAACGGAGAAGAGGAGGAAGAGACCTTTAGTAACGGGCAGGGGAGGGAAAAGAGATTAATGGCCAAAGTGCGACATGAAAGCAAATGAGAACCTCCATGACAGGACCAGGGAAGCAGATGGGTTGGCACAGGAACCGAGGGAGGGTCATAATAAAGGGGCATCAAATAAGAGCAAAGTAAAGCGACGACCAACATAGCAAACTAAAAGCATTTAATAATCTTATCTATAGTTTTATATGAAAGGAAAGGGATGTGAATGGCAAAGTCCACACAAGAAGAGGAAGGTAATTAGGCTTTGGGGTGAGGTTTCCTTCCACCCCACTCGGGACTCTTCATGTGTTTTGGGGAAAAGGCTTCTAACTCAGAACTCAGGTGGACTCTCCCTTCTCATACACACATTTATTTCTCTATTGGTTATGTTGTATTATAGCGTCTGGAGGAAAATTTTGGCAAGCACTGGAACTAGACTGCCACACTGCCACCACAAAATAGGATCCACATTTCCACCAGGGCTGAAGGAGCGCATTCCCACCTGGGCTGAAGAGGCCAGCTAAAAGACAGTGCTTTGAAAATACAGTTCTGAAATTTCCTTGCTCCCGGGAATGGAGATTGAAATGAAGAAGTTGCTTTATTGATGGTGATGAGCCAGTTCTGCAGAGACCGGGGCCCTGGCATGACTTTGCAGGGCTGGTCTGAGACAAGCCACTGTCTCTTCAGGTTTCCAGACACTCACCTACCTTCCCAGCTTTGCTAGTTAGTGATTTTACGATATCAGTTCTTATGATTTCTGGCTGCAGTGAGTTGGCTGTCCAGTGGGGAGCCCTTGTCTTACCATGCCCCCATCATGCCCGTGAGCTCCGGGTGTTCATTTGCTGTGCCTGGGGAGCCAGCAGCAGTTGCTCTGCTCTTCCATCCTGACCCTGGGTTAGCATCCACCCAGCGCCCCTGTTGAGTTTAAGCTTCTCACTACTAGCCTAAGAGGACCAACTATGTCTCAACTCTTCAAGGCTAAACTCCAGTGAGTCTTTTTCTATGAGGCCTTCTAAGAATGCCTCCTGGAAGTTTCTCTTTCTTGAACATTCATGGCAGCAGTTTGTACTTTCCAAGGACACTTAATACTTTCTACGTGACTCTTTAATTTAACCAGACGTGCTCCTTGGTTGTCTATAGTCTGTGAGGACAGTGTGACAGAAAAAGTAGTCTTGTTTCTTTTAGGTCCTGGTAATTTTTTTTCTTACATGATAAGTCCTCAGTAATCAATGATCTGAGGGAGTTTGATATTTAAATTTTATTATTCTCATCCTTGGTTAATTATGTCCAACTAAGGATCATTGGTGTACAGAAGTCTGTTTAGTAGTAATGACTGAAGAAGGCATTAAATAGAATTATTTTAGCTGTGAACGATAAAAGCCAAACTGGAATTGCCTGTCAGAAAAGAAAAGAAAAGAAAAGAAAAGAAAAGAAAAGAAAGGGTGTTGGCAGACTTTTCTTTCCAACCCGCCAATTCCCAAATAACAAACATGGAGAAGAGACTTAAAATTAATTATAAATGCTGGGCCAGTAACCCACACCTATTTATTTATTTATTTATTTATTTATTTATTTTTTGATTTTTCGAGATAGGGTTTCTCTGTAGCTTTTTGGTTCCTGTCCTGGAACTAGCTCTTGTAGACCAGGCTGGCCTCGAACTCACAGAGATCCGCCTGCCTCTGCCTCCTGAGTGCTGGGATTAAAGGAGTGCACCACCACCGCCCAGCTTAGCCCATGCTTATTATTAACTAGTTCTTACAATTTAAATTAACCCATATTTCTGATCTAAGTTCTACCATGTGGCTCATGGCTCTGTACCTCATTTTGTACATGTCCTGCTTCCTCTGTATCTGGCTTGTGACTCCCCTGACTATACCCTCCTGCTTCCCAGTGTCCTTACTTTGGTAGTCCCACCTATACTTCCTGTCTGGCTACTGGCTAGTCAGCTTTTTATTAAACCAAGTCAAGTGACAAATCTTTACAGTGAACAAGAGGGTTATTACACAGCAAAAAGAAAAGAAAGGAAAGAAGAAAAGATAGACCAATTTACTTTTGGACACAGAGCTGACTTCTCCTGATATTCTGCTCTGGACTGGTGTTGGTCTCTGCTCACCACTTCTAATTTTTGCTCCCATGTAAATTACTGCTGGGAATTACCACTGGTCTTAGTCACTCATCTATTGCTGGAAGAGATACTGTGACCAGGGCAGCTCTTATGGAAAGAAAGCAGTTAATTGGGAGCTTGCTCACAGTTTCACAGGTTTAGTGCATCATCACCGTGGTGGGAAACACGGGGGCATGCAGGTAGGGTCTGGAGCAGTAACTGAGAGCTCCAACCTGATCTGGAGAGGGAGAGAGAGGGAGAGAGAGAGAGAGGGAGAGAAAGAGAGAGAGAGAGAGACATTGGACCTGGTGTAGGAGTTTGAAAACATCAAAGTCCACCCCCACTCCAGTGATACCTTTCTTCCAACAAGGCCACACCTCTTGATCGTTCAAATGCTTTAAGAGAGTTCTACTTCCTGGTGACTAAGCTTTCAAGTATATGAGCCTTTGGGGGCTGCTCTTGCTCAAATCCCCACAACCTTCATGGTGGCAATATGGCTGGCAAAAACTAGTGGAAATGAAGGGTCATTTCTTCTTTAAATTTTCAAGAGAGTTAGATTTATCTCACAAGCATCATCAGTTAACAGTTTTTACAGCCAAAAGGAAACTAAGGAGTGGTAGGGAGATGGTTTCCTAAAGGAAATGTGGGCACTGACACCCAAAGGGGGATTGATCTCAAGGCAAGGCCAATGGGGCATGGCAACAATACTTTCAGTGCTTCCAAAAACCTAACAGAACTGTTCCATATGAGACGCCATATTGACAATAAAGGTCTATAAGCTAAAGGTCACATTTCTTTGTTTTCTCTGAAATTATACCAATCCAGTTTGGGAACATTGAATATCATCTCTTGCTGGTCATAACCTTGTAAGGAAAAGAAACTAACTTCTTATAGATGCATTTAACAGTGCTGGCTCATTATAACTCTTTTTCTTGAAGCATGTATCATATTACATCACCATAGTTCCAACAGAAAGTAGAGGGCTGGTGCATATTCTAGTCAATGAGAGCCAAACAAGCTTGACTGGGCTCAGCCACCCTAGAGCAGCTCTCAGCCAATGAGCATGCCAGAGTACTTTGAGTATTGACTTTGACATTTTGTGCTTTTTTTCCCCTCTGTAGACAGATATTTTGTGCCTTAGCCAAGAGCTTTGCCTTGTTATCTCATGAAAGATATAAAAATAAAAGAAGGGTTTGGAGAAGATGAAGAAAAAATGGACTAACTGTTGAATCTTAAAATACAAGGCTCAAGAACCCTTCAGGGAAACAATCCAGGGGCTCCAGAGAGATGCTCATGGATTAAGAGTATTGACTGCAGTTCCAGAGGACATGGTTTGGTTCCCGACCCACATGGCAGCTCACAACCATTTGTACCTCCAGTTCCAGATGATACGACACTCTCTCCTGGCTTCCATGGAAGATGAATGTGCATGTGGTACAGAAACACACACGCAGATAAAACATCCATGCACATAAATGAATAAGTAGAAATAGTCCAGAGTCAACATGTAGAGCTAGGGATTTATGGATGTCTTCAACCTTGGAAAGGCTGGATGAGAACACCTGCACCCAGAAGGGAATGATGGGCAATTATAAATAGGGACAAGTTTTAGTGTTAGGGCATTGAAAAGAACTAGAAAACTTATGTCCTAGAGGAATCAGAGTTTTATAAATATGAGCCATATCAGATCAAGCTATGGCATCTGGCTCTCACCATTTTGAGGATTTGCAAATGTTAAAGAAAAATTGAATTTGCTACATGGATTCGTTGAAACACCCAAGGGAAGAGAAGGCACCACTCACCTGCATTGTGTCTCCCATCTTTAAGGAATTCACCCTTTTCCCAGGGTTTATTTGTTCTGAGCATTTCAACTTGATTCACCTGGAACATCCTCCTGTGGGGTGAGCCTGAGGGAAGAGGTCCGATGGGTTCCAGACCTAAGAAGGAAGCCTTTTAGAGGGATTCAGTCCACTTCCCAGACACTTCTGCTTGGGACAGAAAGTGGGTTGTGCCGGTCCTACTTAAGGATGTGATTGTATATATACGGGGCCTGGTGTGGAAGACAGTAACTCCCAGTCAGAACACTGTGGGTGGCATGCAGCATGGAGGAACCAGCTGGGAGCCCTCAGCCGCCGCACCCTTCACTTTGTGTTCTGCATAAATGATCTATCTTTGTTTCCGTACGCACATGGCCTCTTTGAACTACCAAGGCAACTAGAGGCAAGGGACAGCCAATTCCCAAGTCATTAAAGCTCTGTTGCCTGAATCAGGGCAGAAGCTCAGAGAGGAGACTGGACCAGTTCTCCCCCATGGAGGAACAGACAAGGAGGAAGAGCGAGTGAGGACCGGCAGGGTCTGAGAACTTTCCTCCATGTCAGTGTGTCTGGATGAGCTGGGCATGAGTGTGGGAACGCCAGTTCTTGGGTGCCCTCCCACACTCAGGAAATGTGATGCTCTGGAAGCGGCCCTAGAAAAGATTCCTTGGGTGGCTTTTAGACACTCCAAGTGTGAAGACCACTGGTCAAGGCTGTTTTGCAGTGGACTCTGAAACAGAAGTGCTGAGTCTATTTCAACTCTGTTCTTTGACACAGTGGGAACATAAGACAGTGGAGAGAGATTAAGGAAAGAGGAAACTGTAAGGAGCCATATTTTGTTTCTAATTCTTGCTACAATCTGAGGGATCCTTTGCATCTTTTCTGACAGGGTGTAAACAAGGGAGCAAAAGATTTCTGATGATCATCAAGCGCCATCCCTTTTAAACGCACCTGCCCTGAATTGCTGTAGTTATTCTCTACATCCAGGTGTCCACTTGGTGACTGAAAAGGCCCTCACACACAGCTCTTATTGTCTCTTGAGTTCATGCCCTCCTCCAGTCACCACGATTCATGTCACCACTCACAGACTGGTGGAATTCCTTGTATGACTTTTAAAAACAGATTTTAAGTTACCCCAAAATGATAAATCATCTTACTTATAGACAGAAAATGAAAATGATTCATTGCCTGGCTTGTTTAAAATGACAGAGCCAGAGAGTTCCAACAACATTTACCTCTTGTTATAAGCAGGCAAGGGCTTTCATAGTTCTTCATGCAATGACTCCTTTTAATGTTTTGAGCTGATTCCTTTGGGATGCTCAAGAACCTCCGTGTTACTGCAGCTCCCCTTACAAAACTAAATTCTTTTCAATTACATATAGTCATAAATAAATCACCAAACTACATATAAGCACTAAACAAAAAAGTACACTGAGTTTTAGCAATCAGTTTATGTATCTTTTTTCTTTATTTACTCTTTGAGAGCCCACTACTCAACTCCCAAAGAAATGCATGAAGACTTAGTCTTACTTATGAATGCCTGGTCTTAGCTTGACTTGTTTCTACCCAGTTTTTCTAACTTAAATTATCCTGTTTCTAGTCTACATTTTGCCTGTAGGCTTTTTTTTTTATCTTTATTATACATCTCTTTCTTTTCTTCTTACTTTGTGGCTGGCTGTGCGGCTGGCTCTTGGCGTCCTCCTCTCCTCCTTTTCTCGCGCCTGGCTTTTCTCTCTCTAGCCTAGCTTTCTCACCCTATTCATTCTCTCCGACTTTCAGGCCCACCTATCCCTCTCCTTCCTAGCTATTGGCCTGTTAGCTCTTTATTAGATCAATCTGATCTTTTAGACAGGCAAAGTTACACGGCTTTGCAGAGTGAAACAAACACAACATAAAAGAACGCAACACATCTTTGCATCCTTAAATATTTCACAGCATAAACAAATGTAAATGTTTTAAACTAATATCCCACAACAAGTTTACATGTTGCTATAGAACATTTAACTGGTGTGCAGGGCAGTTATTAAATGCTGACTCCATAGAACATTTGTGTAAACTTGGACAAGGCACTTGCCTTCTCTGGGCTCAGGTTCCCCCTTATAGACCAAGAGGCTCAAATTTGTCCTTAAATGACATCTGTAAACCTGTAAAAGCTTCAGGGCAAAGGACTAGGGGGTTGTGAAATGTCGCGCGGTGTGGGAAGGAACAAACATGTCACGACTTTGTTCCAGCATGTTTCACATTTAGTATAGTCCAACCTGTGAGCGGTCCTGTGGGACACAGATGACTCATTTCCTGTCCTAAGTGTGTCTTCTCCGAGGTGTGGAACAGATCCTTCAGATATGGAGCCAGCGAAGGGGGTCAAGTCAGTGGGCCTCTGGGCCAATTCGGTAAGCTCTTATCTGTGTCAAAATAAAGCTGGTAATCAACACATATGCGTGCGTGCATGCACACACACAGAAACACACGCATGCACACTTGCATGCACCACCCCCCCCCCCACGCTCACTGTCATTTAAGGACAATGTAGTTTAGAAGACAGATATTCCTGAAAAGTGTGCCCATCAAGTTCCTCCCAACACAATGACATTTTAAGCTCAGTAGAGCAGTTGGCGATTGAAATGAAGTTGAGATCTTGTAAGATAATGAATGCTTTCTGCTAAGTAATTCTGAGCACTGAAAAATTCCACTGCAGCTGTCACTGCCTCCAGGGAGTCTCCCCTGCTACTGAATGCTGGTGCCTTCTTTCCCCATTCATTTACTGCCCTTCTACTTGTCGGGGGATGAACCGCACCAGTAAGTATGAAAATACACCCTTAAGCCTAGAGGCTTGCAAAATGTTAGAGCCAGAAGAAAACAATTGAATTATCAAAGTTCTTCACTTTGCCCTTAACTTAATTCATTCAATTACTAGAGAGAGAGAGAGAGAGAGAGAGAGAGAGAGAGAGAGAGAGAGAGAGAGAGAGAACTGGCAGGCTGATGGAACGGGGATTAGGGTGAGTAGAGAGAAGGAACTGATGATGACAAATATTCATGGACAAAGGGAAAAAAATCAGCAGGTAATTAATGGTGAGCCAGGACACGGAGGATGGAAAGATTTCAAGCTTGAGGGGGTGACAGAGAGGCTGGTGGGTAAGTGCCAGACAACATGGAGGAATAGGGCTTCTGAGATCAGTGGTAAGCCCTTGGATGGGAAGAAACAAGGAAGTAAATGATCTAATTTATGGTCTTAAAAGGTCCCTCTGGATATCTTCTGGAAAGTGAGTATAGGAAGCTGAGCAGGCAAGCAGAAAAGAAACAAGCAGGCCTCTAGGTGAGAGTTAATGGGCCTATTTGGGGTTGTTGAGTTGGCTTGCAGGGAACTAGACCTTTTAAGGTAAACTTAGGAGTTGGTATGTCTGGGTGGGAAGAAGAGACTGAGAAGGACTCAGGGGCAGAGCTTTTTAGCTGGGAGCTGGGTGGGAGGAACTTAGTGGTGGAACACCATGGACCAGTGGCTCTCAACCTTCCTAATGCTGGGATCCTTTAATACAGTTCCTCATGTTGTGGTGACCCCAACACCCCACCACCATAAAAAGTATTTTGTTGCTACTTCACCACTGCAACTTTGCTACTGTTATGAATCATAATGTAAATATCTGATATGCAGGATATCTGATATGTGACCTCCATGGAAAGGTTGGTCGCAGCTCACAGCTTGAGAACGGCTGCCGTAGACTTTTGGGGGGACTATAAAATTCTTGTTTTGGGTGTAGGAAGTTTGATGTTGTCACTGGATCATCAAGTAGAGACCTGGGGTAGGACTAGAGAGAGGACTCTGTGTTTAAGAGCACTTGTCAATCTTGCAGAGGACCTGAGTTCGGTATGCAGAATCCATGTCAGTTAGATCCCAGCTACCTCTAACTCCAGCTCCAGGGCATCTGGTGCTCTCTCTGGCCTCCGAGGCCACCTGCACGCATGTGGACACACACACACACACACACAGACAAAATTTAAATAAATCTTTAAACGATCCCATTTACTCTAAAAGGAAAAAGCGAAGCTCTTAACCTAGTAGTGCCATCATCTGCACCGCAGCCAGGGCTGATAGATTGCAAGCTTTTGCAAGGACAGCCAGAAACCTGAATTTTAATGAGGAAATTCGCAGCTGCTAAATGTTGACTTAAATTTTTAAAAACTCAGCATGGTCCAAACAAAATGTTGGCCCTGTCTTCACAGGACCAAAAAAACCCACCAGGGTTCAGCTTTATTGGAAGTTTCCGTCCATGACCGTTCATTCATCTTGGGGATAATGATGAGAAAATAGCTCTCCTGATAATCCTGGATTATGAGCTGCATCACACTGATTCGGTCATAAAGTTATTTTTTAGGTGCAAACGCTACTCTTTAACATGAGGAACCAAGTGCCTGCCAGTTGTGTTGTTGTTGTTTTTCCACAGGACTATGAACTCCCAGGAGGCAAGGGCTATCATCTGCATCTTGCTGTCTTCCGGGTATGTAATTCAAGGACAGCCAATAGGCACTTGTTTTGGAAGGAGCCTGAGAGATATCTTATCAGGTTTCCTGAGAATCTGAAGCTTAAAGAGAAGCCACTTGTCACTGTCCTCAGCAGTGAACAAGAGCTGGGGAATAGAACCCACATCTGGGTTTTAGCAATGAAGGATTTAGTAATGATGGGTTTTAGTAAGAAAGAGAATCGTGATGCTCAGGGAATATTTGCTGAATGAACAAGTGCACATTCGTGTACTAAGAAAGACAGAAAAATGAATGAGAGTGTAAACAAGTAGACACACTTAACATTGCGTCTCGGCTCGGTGCATAGTTTAAAGAACCATGTGAGTTGGCATCTCTTCCCCCACTTGTGGAAACTGTAAAGTTAGTCCCATAGAAGAATGGAAAGTATTAGTGGCTAAGAGAGAGTGAGAAAGGCAGGGCACAGACAGACAGACAGAAGCTGGATAAACACAGTTAGTTTTGGTTTTCTACAGCAGAGCAGGATAACTGTTGGTTATAGTAATCTATGCTGTACTTCAAAGTAAGTAGAAGAATATAAAGTCCCCAGCATGTAAAGTAACTAATGTTTGATGAGATAAAAGAGCTTTGGTTGCCTTGATTTAACCATTATACATAGCACACTATTATACTGTGTACCATAAAGATATATAAATATATGTCTCCATTTTTAAAAATGCTAACGAAAAAGGACCACGTGAGTTTTGAGCTGGATCTAGTTTTTCAGCCAGGTACTATGCTTCCCTAGGTAAGTCCTTCTGGTCCTGGGCTTTCTTATCAAAATATTCTATTTCTTTTTTCAAAAATATTAATTTTATTTTATGTGTGTGAGTGTTTGCCTGGATATGTACATACTACCGTGTGTACTTGGTGAGTTCCATGGCACTGAAGTTACAGATGGTTGTGAGTCATCATGTGAGTGGTCCTGGGACTCAAATCCAGGGCTCCTGGAAGAGCAGTCAATACTCGTAAGCACAGTGCCATCTCTCTAGTCCTGACAGCTTGTTTCTTGATGATATTTCAAGCTAACATAAAGCAACAACATTGGCCAACACTACTCTATGTGGTGTAGTAGGCTTGATAAAGTACACAAGTGGTTTTGTTAATAAGATTTATAATAGTTCTATGAAGTCTACACTTCATAGATTAAAAAACTGAAGTTGTGGGGTGTGGTGGCCCACGCCTTTAATTCTAGCACTGGAGAGGCAGAGATAGACAAATTTCCATGAGTTCAAGGCCAGTCTGGTCTACATAGTGAGTTCTTGGACAGCCAAGGCTATCCAGAGAGACCATGTCTCAAAAACCAAAACAAAATAAAAAAAGAAAGGAAGGAAGGAAGGGAGGGAGGGAGGGAGGGAGGAAGAGAGGTAAGGAGGGAAGAAGGGAGGAAGGAAGGGAAAAAAATGTCAGGTCTCAAAGAAATCCAGGACAAATAGCTAACTGGGGTACTCATCTAAACACATCAAAAGTGATGCTGGCCACTAGGTCCTCAATGCCACAAGGACTTGCTACAGAGTCCTCCTGGCCAACACAGCTCGCCCTACTCTAACCTTTCCAGTCCCGGAGCTTCCCTTCCCCAACTTTTCCGATTCCCATGTAACTCAACCATTTGACTACAGAGTCTCTTGGTTTCTTGGTGCTCCTGGAATCTAGGTGTACAAGAAACATGAGGATCAATCTATGTGACAGACTGTAGATGAATAGAATGGGTTAATTAAAGTTATAAGAGCTAGTTGAGATAAGTCTAAGCTTTTATAATTAGTAAGAAGTATCCATGTCATTATTTGGGAGCTGGCAGGCGAGACAGAGAAAGACTCGCTACAGGTGGATGCAGAGCAAGTAGAAATGATGGCTGCCAAGCCCACCTGACTCCACCTGTCTCTGAATGGAAAGACACAGATCTAATGTCATGGATCCAAACCTTCAGCTCGGAACCACAAGCTAGGCTGTTGGTCCTTAAGATGAAACAAACCACGTGTGTGCATGCTTTTGGGATTTCTCTGTTCCACTTTCAGAACGATTTAGACATAAACAGCTACACGGATGAGTGTCATTGAGTTGTCCTTTTACCTTATAAGAACAGTTCCCTACCATGGTGGTCATGTCACCTGCAAAGGAAGGAAGGAAATAAATGATCAGTCCTTAAGAAAGGATTACTGGAGCCATACGAATTTACAAGCAATCAACTAATGGGGCCACATGGCTAATACCTCTGATTTACCCAGTATCTCTTGTTTGTGCTGTGGCAGGTGACCTGCTTCTTTGCTTCTTTCTGCCTGGCACTGGTAGTGTCAACAACTTGCCGTGGTTGACACGTGGTCACCTGCAGTGATTGACAGCAGGGAGAAGGAGTGGAAGCAAGAAGGCATCAGCTATTCACTGGCCAGTTGTGATGGTCAGACTTCTCCTAGGCTGTGGCTCCTGTGAGATGGCCATAACTCCCCCCCAATAAATGTCCAGCTTTACTCTACACGATGTGCCTATCTGTTGCTCTTGCCCACCGCCTATTTGTTTGTCGCCACTGGGGACCAGCCACCTTCCCTAGCGTGTGGTCTCTGGGACTGGCTGCTTTTGGGTCCTCAGCAGTCCTGGAGACTTGCAGCATCTGTGCCTCCCACCCGCTGCCTGCCCATACCACTCGCCGGGGACAAGCCAGCCGCCACATGGCTGGGGACCAGCCACCTTGATTTGTAGACCTGCTGCACGGTCTTGACCCCGCAGCAAGCTGCCAGGGACCCGCATCAAATCCATAACATTAGAAAAGAGCATGATTCCCATTCAAAAGCACTGAACGGGCTTGAGCTCACAGGCGTTAGAACTGGGGGGATTTCAGGCATTTCCTAAAATGAAAGCTCCAAGCTTTCATTTTACAGATGAAGGTGTTGAAGCCCGGAAAAGGTAACTGGCATGGCCTGAGGTTGTATGACAGAGGAGGAGTTTGTCATACAAGCCAGAACCCAAGTGCAGAGTTCGCCACTTTCCAAATGTCCATGTTGCAATGACGTTGTAAGTTTCTTTTTGCTTTGCACTCCAAGGCTCTGGTAAGAATTTTGAATTATGGAAACTTTACTTACAAGGATATTGCATTTTATTTAATCTTTGCTGGAAATATGGGTGTGTATGATGTGTATGTTTTAATATGCTAGGCCATAACCTGATGGTCATAACCTGCACAGGATCACATATCACATATCCTGCATATCAGATATTTACATTATTATTCATAACAGTCGCAAAGTTACAGTTGTGAAGTAGTGACGAAATACTTTTATGGTAGGGAGATTACTGAAACATGAGGAACTGTATTATAGGGTCTCAGCATGAAGAAGGTTGAGAACCACTACTCTAGACCTAAATACTCTTTAATTTTCATTTTTTTCTAAGATAAAAGAATCGGAATAGCATGCAATTCTTTTACTTTAGAAAACCAAATCATAGTTTTTGGGTCCCTGACAGGGATGCTCTCCTGTGCGCATACTTCTGTTGGGCTGACAGACCCTAAGGGAATGCTGGAGGGGTTGGTGATCTGAACTCTGTACCTGGATCTGGGTCCTGTTGGGTAATTTTGTACAAAACAGTCTTAGGGCTTTGGTTTCCTCATTTTCAATTTAGCGCATTCTTAAGGTTTTAGTCATCCTTGGGCCTCAGGGGTCCTTTAAAAGAATCTGCCTTGGCTGTCGTAGTCAAGGAAAAGAAGGAACTTTCTAGGTGCAAGGGTCCTGAGTAGAGCTAGTGTGCATCTGTGAATCAAGTGTCTCCCTGTGAACAATAAGAGGTACACACCCGGTACCAAGACATTGCGTTTCCCACAGGGAAACTGAGAGCAACACCCACTTATTACAAGGACAGAAGAGGTAGCTGTGTCCTGTTACACGCAGAGTTTTTTAAATTTAGACTTTGTACTGAATGACGAAGAACAGCGTAAAGATAATCTACAGGGTCATTAAAAGGGGCTAAGAGGACACAGAAGAAACAGTTCTCCTTTCCTTGGGATTATTTTGTTTTTATGACAGCACAGGCCGAAGCAGTGCTCAGTAAGATGTTGTGTGTACTTGCCTTCTTGAGATCGTCCTGTCCATAACCATCCTGGTGTGATTGCCAATATTATAAATTTTTGTTCTCAGAGCTGTTTATCTGCTTTAGCAATAAATTACATAGCTGTCCTAAACTTGTATATTGTTTGTGTTTGTTTTTGAGAGATGACGTTTCATAGAAATGATTTCCCAGGTTAGCTACTCAGTCTTCCCAGAGCCCAGCTGGCGAACTCCTTGTCTCTGTATCTGGGAAGGAAGCAGAGAGGACCATAGTGAGAGAAGGCGTGGTTCTCATCTTTCCTCTGCAGACTCTTGAAGCAATTCCTCAGCAGGGGCCCTCCTCCACCCACCTCGATTTCCTGGAAAGTTATCAGTGATGACATGGGTTCCAGAGGCCATGAAAGAGTTGGGGGAGCGGACATTACAGGAACCTAGAGAGGAAAGCACTGTGTGTGTGTGTGTGCATGTGTGTGTGTTCAGCAGCCAGGAGAACAAGCCCAGAGAGAGAAGCACTGGCCATTAACGTAAATAGGTCTTGTTTCTTCGCACTGCCGTAGCCAGGATCCTGGCTGGTTTAACTCACGGCCTTTGGAGGGGAATGCTGGGTGACATCACCACTAGCTCTGTGCAGTAGAGGAAACAAATCCCTTTCAGACAATTGGCTTGCTTTAGGCTTCCCACTGAGCACCAGAAATGAGACACAAGTTTAGTCTCCCGGCTCCTTGCTCCTTGTTGCTTATACCTCTTGCTCACTGCAGAGTCGGCCCTGAGGCATTTCCAGCGCATTCTTCCCCTAACAACGACAACAAGGTCTCCTTTCGGTTGGGCCCCAAGGTAGATCCTACCTTGTGTTCTGACTTTGGCTCTGTGAATAGTGGTGTCAGAATATAGTTCATGATCAGTTGGCGCTGCTCCACAAACACCATCTTTGCATAAAGAGAACATGGAGGAAGAATAGGGCATTTTTTAAAAATCAGGAATAAGTCTTTTGTCTTTTACATAGTCTGGGATGTGAGGCATGAGGCTGGCCATTCTGCAGTACCTAACCACACTGTGCTTGAGGACCACTGACCTGGTGACTCGCAGAGTCCTAGGTTAGAAAGATTTGCCCTGTGGAGACTGGAATTCCTTATTTGGAACTCACAGCATCCCGGTGCCTTAAGGATCCAGCTTGACGAGATGCAGGTTCATCCATCATCATAGTTGCAGAATGGAAACTGGAGTCAGAGACCCCAGATAAGGTCTCAAGCCATAGCTGACCCATGATGAAGGCACTTTTTCAAAAGCGGGGTTTCATGTTCTTGAATGCCAATGTTGGAATTGCATTAATTAGCGTGCCGAAACTTCAAAGTCGCAAGATTTTCTTTCCTTTCTGTGAACGCTATGGTAAGCCTAGCATGTGTACCAGAAGTGGGGCGGGCAACTCAGGGCCCCTTTATCCACTCACTGTGATGCCATACGGCAGCCATGAGCTCCAGGTCAGAAATGGTGGATAGGTTCCTTTTAGCCTCCAACACCCAGACTTCTGGGGGCTAAATAAGGACTCAGAGATAGAGATCTCCCCTTGCCTGAGGACTTGCAGGCAGTCTGGAATTCAGGATGCAGAAGTGGAGAGATGGGGCAAAGGCTGGAGAATATAACCAAGTGTAAAATCTGAGACTGAGAGTGTCCCTATCCACCATGCTATATGAAGGGGCCCTTCACTGTATCACCTGCCTGCTTGTGCACAAAACTTAATACTTTATAAAATATTTGCACAACCACTGTGCCTTTTGGTATGCCGGGCATTCGTATAAGGGCCTTTCATGAAGCAGTATGAAAAACCGTGAGAGGTACACACAAATATTGGGGCGACAAAGCAAGGCAACCCATGTTTTCCCTCCCAGGAGGCGAGAAAAACATCAGTAGAGAGGAACCCTGTGAGGATAATTCCCTATGAGAATAAACGAGAGTCCTTTTGGTGGGGGAAGATGTCAACCCCTAGCCTCTGCATGCCCTTGAGAGGAGAAACAGAGAGAGAGAGAGAGAGAGAGAGAGAGAGAGAGAGAGAGAGAGAGAGAGAGAGAGAGAGAGAGAGAGAGAGAGAGAGAGGCTGGCAGAGAGATCTGAGAGGAATCAGGCCTTGGGGGTAATGAATACAGTATCAAACAATCAAACAGTGAAGTCAGGTTACAGGCTAACTGGTTAGTTGGATACTCATTCTCCAAAAGAGGAAACAGGCTCCCAGAAGTCAGGACCTTTGCCGAAGCCACATTTATGTGTAAGGTAACCACAGGGCAGGCCGGAGCGCAGCACTGACGCTGTTTTTCTCTACCCTGTGCTGCCTCCAGCAGGCCTGAGCCACAGCGGGCCATGCGTGGGAGAGGCCTCTGGGCTGTTTATCCTGAGCCAGTGGGGCTGGCCCTGGCAGAGAGTGGAAGTGGGTGGGGTGGGGTGGGGTGGGGTGGGGTGGGGGCTGTGGACAGAGGAGGGGCCTGACAACAAGGGCTACATTCAAGGCCTGCACTGGAGCCGGTCGAGGAGAATGGAAAGCTACAGTCTCTTGGAGCCGTCCAGCCTTGGCAAGGCAACCCGGGGCCTTATAAGGAAATGTTGTTCCCTCTCAGCCAGTGGGACTGGGATAGAGCCCCAGGCCTGCAGGACAGAGCTACCCTTGTGGCGGTAGGCAGGGGGTGCCACCCGTGAAGCTCTCAATGGACCACTTCTGCCGGCTCAGCATTCCCTCCCAGTCCTGACAGTGTAGCCCCCACTCCTCACACCCACCCACTCCTCAGCGCCCAGCGCTGATTGGAGGAAAGGGGAAAACAAAACAAAACAAAGACTTGGCAAAGTCCCTGGCCTCATTGCTTTTTGACGCTGAGTTACCCAGAAAACAGATTGAAATCGAATTCTGTCTTTTCCCTGAAGGACGCATGAGTAAAGGAATCCCGCTTTGACCTCCTGGCCTCGCCAACAGCTTGTCTCTCTGTGAACACAAGAATTAGCGCTCTGCTCAGTCTGGTGAATAAGGGCCAAAGGCTGAGACTTATGGACGGTGCGGTATGCCCCATGAATTTGCCTTTCCTACCTCCCATGAGAAAACAGTAGCCTTTGGAACTCAAGGGAGAAAGGTGACTCTCCTCAAGCGCCTCACCTGTGCCAGGCAGGCCAGAGGGCCTGCAAGACTCAGAATTGTGTTGAGGAAAAACACGGACTGCCCAGACCGAGAGCTATCTTTCTTTGGGCAAGAACTGTAAGCCTTGCTCAGCCCCCGGAAGGAGGCCTTTTCTGCAGCCAGGCGAGGGACTTCCGGGAAGACCTCACTCAACCTGATATTGAACTTGGCAGTGGGATGAAGGCAGAAAAGATCTTTATGTGGCCTTCGGCTTTGATTGTTCAGACACACAGAGATTCATGAGAGACTTGAACCGGCCTGCCAGAGCAGCTCTCCCACTAACACAGGAGTCTGTGGAGGGAAAGTCCTCTTGACTACATCTCTTAGTCAGAGTTTATTGGTATCCTAAAACATCACTGACCAAAATCAACTCGGGTTTACTTTATCTTAAGTTTCCTGTTCTTCACTGAAGGAAGTCAGGGCAGAATCTCAAGGCAGGATCCTGGAGGCAGGAACTGATGCAGAGGTCACGGAGCGATGCTGCTTACTGGCTTGCTCCTCATAGCTTGCTCGACCTACATTCTTATAGCACCTGGGACCACCAGCCCAGGGGTGCTACTGCCCACAGTGAGTGGGGCCCTCCCACATCACTCAATAATCAGGCACCATAGGCTTGCTTGCTTGCATGGTCTAATGTGACGGAGGCATTTTCTCAGGTGAGGCTCCCCCTTCTCAAATGACTCTGGCAACATGAGGTGTTTGGAGGAATAGAGGAATGCATCAGTCCAGGTACTGTAGAAAAGATGACATTTGGGGAGCGGGTAGGGGTGGGGAAAAAAGCTAGGATCGGAGAAGTAGCATTTTGAGAGCGTGGAAAGAAGAGATTTAATTTCTACAAGAAGCAACTACTTTGGGAAGACTTGGTTAAAGGGAAGTTTGAGGCTCTGACAATGCCTGTAGAGAGATAGGCGTAGCTGGATACAAGGGGGGAAGGAAGGACTTAGGACTGGGAAATGGGCGAGAATAATATTTTAGAGGTTTTGAATACCAGTGAGGAGAGTCACGAGATAGGCAGGAGCCACAAGGAGCACTTGAACATTAAGTAGATGTGGCTATAGTTACTGTAGGTGCAGGGTAGAAGCTTGAGATAGCCTCAGGCACACGGGAAGAACAGTGAAGTCCCCTCAGTGTCTCAGACCTGTCCCACTGCACAGCACGTCCAAATCAACGTGGGCAGACATGTAGACTTGAGCTGAGCCTCACGTGTGGTTATATGGCTATAGAAGGCTGTCCCCGAGCGGCCAATGCTCCGCACCTTGGTGGCAAACTTTGACTGCCATCAAATTTCTTCCTTGATATTGCAGACACTGCCTCTGCACTAGAGGTTCTGATTATGGCTCATTATGGGTTTTTAGGTGACAATGAGTTTAATTCTCCTTAAAGGGGTGTATATGATCATGTTATGGTGTAGTGCTGCCATAATTGTAAAGAGAGCATTTCAAGGAGTAGTCATCAGCCTGATGATGGCGGTCCCTTAGGCAAAGCACACATTTGTTGTCGTCTTGGTGTTTCTCTTCTTAGTTTTTAGTCCCCCAGTATGCTGTCGACTGGCTAGTCTCAGCCTCTAACACGAGGGAATGCTGTTGACAGTTCTGCCCTGACAGTTTTAATTTTGTTTGATTTCATCTAACTGCTAATTCATTATTCATACAGTTATCCAGTGCAGTAATGGAGAGTTTGAAATCTCAGATAGTACGAGGCCAATTCAGTGCGTTCTCCTCTTCCACTTTGCCCTCTTCCTTCCTCCCCGAAGCAGTGTGTGTTTCCATTCTCTGGCGCCTCGTTCTCTGGGATATTTGCAGGCAAACAATGATCACCAGAGGTTTTCCCTGACTGGCGTAAACAGGATGAAGCAGCGCTATCCACACAGAGTTAGTTCTCTGGGGGGCATTTGTCCTCCCAGGTGTTTCTCCTCAGAGTGGAAACCCTGCTTCTCCATGCCGGAAGACCTCGTTTAGCACAGGCAAGCCTGGAGTAACCCCTGACCTCTAGCTTGACCCCCCCTTGAAGATTACCTGAGGGAAATGTGGGATGGCACTTAAATGTTGCTTTGGTAGGCGATTAAGGGACCTCAGAATGAGCCGGATGGGGACTGTCCTCTCAAGCTCTTAGGGAACCTCAGAATGAGCCGGATGGGGACTGTCCTCTCAGGTGTTGGGCCAGTTCTGGAAGATCTTGGTGGGGAGTCATGTATCATGAGGGTAGCTGGGGCGAGGGGGAGTGGTGTCTTAGCATTCTTCTCTCTAAGTGTCTTGTCTTTAGCTCCCCCCATGTACTGGGCTGGACTGAACTGGATATGGTTTGTTATACCAACAACAGGTTGGGGATATTTTCTGACTCTGCTTGCTCTCTTGTTGCTGGTCCTACCTTCCCCACTGATGCTGTGGGGTTCTGCCTTGCCTTCCTATCGCACTGAAGCCCTTCTCCTGTTCTGTGACAGTGCTGGACCACTGTATGGCTGACTAGTAGTACTGGAATTACACTTACTCTGAGAGGATCAGGATCGATCAGTCTGGAAGCTCTCCTCTGTACATGCTGGTTTCTGGGAAGGCTATCTCAGGCCTATTTGGTAAATAATTCTTTTTTCCAAACACAAAAGGTACCTTCCGTTTGTGAGTGCCATGGCCCTTTCAGGGCCGTGTCATTAAACATTCCCCAAGATCAGCAGCCTGGGACACCGCTGCTGAGCCACCGCTTGCCCGGTGTCCTACGGGTTTCACTTACAGAGTTAGCAACAAGTCAGCACAAACTGAACTATAAATATCTTGATAGCGGCAGATGTATGAAATCCGACTGGGTGGGGAAAACAGATGCAGATACCCCGCTGGGTAAGAGCACAGGTTTGAACCTACTGAAATACTAAGCAAAGTACATCAAGGATAACATTAAAGAAAAACTTACCTGTTTGTCTTTCGTCGTTGGTGGCATTTTCATTTTCTCTCATCTCGTGCGTACACAATATATCTTTTCTGTGGTTGCAATCATCATGCAAATGCTATTCGGCATTTTGTGTTTCCACTTAATATCATATACACTTGCCATATTGCTCCAATCTTCATTTTATGGCTCCAGAGATGCCATTGTGGTGATTCATGGGGAACGTTCTCCTTCTTACCTATAGCTGGAATTTTATGTCCCCAGCTGCTTAGCATTATGGATACATTTTAAAGGAACATCTTAGCATTTATTTAGTTTTGTGCTTTTATGGATTTTTCTTAAGATTGGATTCAAGGGGGGGGGATGGACTTGGTCAGAGTTTGGAGTGTTTCACAGGCAGCCACATCGCCTCTGGTATAAGGCCAACCGTGTCAGGCAGGGCTCTAAGCCTCATACCGATCCTAATGGCTCAGAGCTCGTGGAGCCAGGAACTAGCATGTCACCTGGCAACTGAGCAGCAGAGAAGACATTTGCTGAGTCCTCAGGGAAGCTGTTCCCTCACAAGTCTTTGCTGCTGACAGCAGAGTGTACATGGGGTGGCAGCGATGTGTGCGCTCCAGGGGTCTGTGGTGTGCAGAGGTTATCTTCCCTTGACTGCCACGTGAAGGGCCTCTGAGCCCAAAGTGCTCGACAGTGAAAGGAAGATGGTAGCGTCAGGAGAGAGGGCTGCCTGGGGTGGAAGGCGATGAGTCGCTGTATCCTTAGTGAGGGGATACTCCGGCCCTCAGGGACACCACACCGGGGCACACATCCTGTGGCAGATGTCTAATATGTATAGCACAATATACTTGCTGTGAATGCCCACAGGACATGTATCATTGACACCTGCCCTGTATCCATTTGAGGACAAGACCCAGTTGTCTCTCTTGGTCTTCATAAAAACCCACTTGCTCCCAGACCTTTTTGAGTTTGATAACTGCTAAAAATTTGGGATAAGAAGAGGGATTATCACAGAGTGGGTAGCTTTTGCTATTATTTTTTTCCAGCTCATTTGTCTGAATGAGAGGCAACTGAGTTCTTCTGTCTTCTTCACAGTAGTACCCCACAGTCAGGCGCCTTCTGTGCCCACCCAGGTATTTCCCTAAGCTGCACCTGAAAGAAATTAGGTAGAAAATATTTCTCCACTTCACCGCCAACTGTAAATAACCTTGTCCTTATAGGTGTTTGGTAGGCAGGCAGGTATGCCCTGCAGGTATATGGTAGATGGGCAGGAATACATTACATGTATATGGTAGATGGGCAGGTATACCTTACATGAATATGTTACATGGGCAGGTATACCTTACATGTATATGGTAGATGGGCAGGTATACATTACAGGTTTATGGTAGATGGGCAGGTTGGTTTGTTTGCTTCTGGATAAGACATAATAAAATCTGCTAGGGGAACAATTGCATTCAGGCCTCCCAGTAGCCACCACAAGTAGATGGACAGATGTGCAATTGAATATTTGTGCTGCGTTAAAATCTATCTGTTGAAACTCAGTCTTTACTCTGAAGACATCGGAGTGGTAACTTGGGGAGGCCTCATGTTTGGTTCATGGTGCAGGGTGCTTCTGGATGGGATTAGTGTCCTCCTAAGAGGGGCCTAGGGAGCTCTCTCACCTTCTACCACTCTGGGATACAGTGAAGAACTGGCAGTGGTAGCCCTGAGAAAACCATCTTTGAGTAAAATCTTCACCAGAGCATCACCATTCTGACTTCCTGACCTTGGAAATCGAGTTTCTAGACCTGTGAAAAATAGACTTACATTGGTCTTAAACCACATAACCACGATGTAAGTGTGTTATTGCACCCCAATGGATTAAGGCAAATCTTTATCCTGGTTTAGAGGCAAACCAACAGACCCAGAGACGGGGAGAAGTTGCTTCCAGCTTCACAACTGGTTACAGATGTGTGGAATGGGACATCTAGTCTGAGGTGCACATCGTCCTGCCAGCCCTGGGAGCCTCACCAAGCGTTATGCGTGGCGGGCATTCAATAAACGCCTGAACACCAGAAGAGCCTGAGCCCTCTGGGTGCCTGGATCAAGTAGTGCAGGATGAAGGATTTCTTATCACCCCAGTCCTTGACCTTTAATCAAAGGCAGATACGATAAAATATGTTGTGTATGTTCAAAGTGGAATATTATTCATCCATCATAAGGAACAATATGCTGATACACACTGCAACACAATAGACCCTGAAGACGTTACACCCAGACCTCCAGACTCAAAGCCACAGTAGGCAAGGATTCTACTCACATGAAACATTTACATAAGCAAATCCAGGTCCAGGGGAAATAGTCAGGTGTTGATAGTCTTGGAGGAGGGAGAGATTGGCCGTGCAATTGAGTAGAATGAAAGGAATGAAAATACCTTGTAACTGTCTGGGGGTGGTGGTGGTTGCGCAGCAGAGTGGCGGACTGACTGACGTTAAACTGTGTACCTTAAAAAGGTTAACTGCTATGCGATGTCACTGTCGCTTGGAGCCCATGAGGACACTGAGGAAGTGAGAGTGAAAGTGAGCTGTGCCTTTCCTCTTTCTCCAGTGAGCCTCAGACGTCCTTGCATGACTGGAATCCATGGTGCTGCGTCACTGAGCGGAGAATGGCACGGACGGGTCCTGACTTTGCTTACCGCTGTCTGGACACGGGGATGTTTAGGCCTCTCTGCCCCGCCCCCACCCCCACCCCCCAGCCCAGTCTATAAGAGGAAGACCTAGTCCAGATTGTACCTGCAGCCCATTCTGGAGTCTTTGGGGGCAGGGATCCTGAGAGCAGAAGCCTGGGGGTTCACACTAGAAGAGGAAGTGTTTTGTGTGATTCTGTAGAACCGTCTCCTCCCAGTTCATGGAATGCTGTGACTTTCAGTATCCTGTCTCACAGAGAGACCTGCCTGGGCTCCTGACCTTGATGGCAGGGCTGGGGCTTCCTCCCATCGTGCTTCAACAGCAATGTAAGTCTGCTACCCCCAGTCATTCAATAACAACCAATTGCCTTCCCGTGGTGTCCCAAAAAGGAGAGCAGCCCTAACCAGATCACCAAGACTTGACCTGAAGCAGTATTTTCAACTTTCATGGGACATTTAATTTGGCTGTGATTTGGAAACTCACCGCGTATACCTCAGTGTTGAGACGGGAAGGGCCCACTATAAACTCACTTATTCATCTTGACCCGTTTCCTGCCCGTCGTACAGCCCAGGCACTTTGCTAGGCTTTAGGAAAATGTAGCTATGCTCAAGGAATTTATTTTCCACCAAGAAAGACAGCCCCGAACAGGAAGACAAGGCAGCAATTAAATTATAAAGTAGGCAAAGCAGCCGAGAGACACAATTGAGTTCATGGTTGGGAGTAGTGAGGGGTAGCATGGAGGGTCAGAGGGTCAATGAAGGTGGCACTTAAGCTGAGTTCTCAGGGACAAAGTGGGAGTTCCATGTCCCAGTGGTACTTCAAAGAAGGTGGCAGTGAGAGTCCCCTGTTCCGACAGGAGTAAGGCTTTTTGTTTTTTTCTGTTTATGGTTACAATTGCTAGTGCTACCTCAGAGTAGTGTGTGTATCTCTGTTATTAGGGTTTAAAAATTCTTGCACTTGGGAGGCAGAGGCAGGTGGATTTCAGTAAGTTTGAGGCCAGTCTGGACTACAAAGTGAATTCCCGGACAGCCAGGACTGTTACACAGAGAAGCCTTGTCTTGAGAAACAAAACCAAATTCCTTGCAAACAGTTCTGAATCCTCTTTGTAAAGTGCTCTGAAGAGAGATTTTTTCATCTCACCCCAGGCCCGGGTCACTCCCTTCAGCTAGACTTAACGGCATTAACACTTGAGTCCTTGCTTAGATCATCCAGTGTCCTGTCACCTACTTTTAGTCTCTCCTGATTGTCTCTGAGCAATCAGCCTGTCAAGGGCAAATGTCTTTCAAAACTCTGTTCCACTGGCTGAACCCCGCTTTTTCCTCTGGCCATGCTCAGTCTGGATTCTCTTCAAAGGAGGGCAAAGCACCTGGAGGCTGGTGTTGGGCATTTGACTTCTGGGTCTGCAGGGCTAAGTCATGCTCCAGGCATGCTCTTTCGGGAGTAAATGTTTTCAGGGTCTGTGATCTGTGAAGCCGGAGCCCACCACATGACTGAGCTTACTTGGCCTGTGCATCACAGCCTACCAGGTCAAGTCCTCGGGAACAGATATGAAGGGCAAAAAACATGAGATGGGCTTTCTTACCAAACCCTTTCCCACTCGCTTCCTACCCAGCCTTCTCCTGTAAGAGCAGGTGGCTTTGGCTCAGAGTTTGGTGGTAAGAGTAGAAGTATTCATGCAGCCAATGCAGAGCCCTTGTTCCCCCTAGTCTTGCACCCTTCCTTTGAATAGATGGTGTTGGAGTGTGTAAGCATCTGGCTTGTGTTGTTTCAGAATGATCGTCTAGGCAATAATGAAAACTGTCTTATGAGGTTTCATATGCCTAGCCATTTTAGAACTACCAAGATTCCTCTCTTGAAGGGTGAGAACATGGAAAAGATCATGTATTCAACTCCCACCCTACTACCTTCCTCAAGGCAGGTTGAAGCCAGTCATCTCTCATAGGGTGTGCTTCTCATGGTCTTCAGACAGGGTACCTTCCAAGGGGAAATAATTCTAGATATTGACTGATTAATTTATCTAACGGAGATATCACAGAGGCCGGTGGTCCATTGCAAAAGGACATGGGACAGCGAGGTCTTAAGGCTGTAAATTCTACAAGGAAGAACATAACCCACTGGGGAGAGCCTTGCCTAGAAAAGAAATTCCTTTTGTCGGATGCAGTGTAATGGAGCCCTCTCTACCTCTCGTGTGAACAACATGAGTTGTGTGGTTCGACTTCACGTGACCACAGAAAAGACAGCCTCTGGTTCCTCTGTTGCTCCTACAGGTAGTTCGCTTCGGGGAGCAAGGGACATTTGGAGGAACATAGGCCATTGCTGCCACTCCAGGGCCCTTCTCCCCGTCTCAGTTTTGAGCAGCTGATGGGGAAAGCCTGGGAACAGAGAGTACAGATGCGCCCTTCGCTCATCTCCTTTCTACTTGGTAAGCCGTGTGTTCCCAGGCTCCAGCCCTGTAAACACCACTTTTGAGATCTTCGGCGAGGCTGCCTAACACCTGTACTATAATTGACTTAATATTCTCTTTAACTTGATTTGCATTATAATTTAGTTTCACCAGAAGAATAATATCTTGGAAATCATAGTTTTGATGTGATAATTATGTTTTTTCTAATATATTCTAAAACACATCTATAATTATTCCAATACAAATATTTGCACATTTACGGTCCCAAACGCTAGTATCGCACCAGCGATGTGCACGTTTTAGAGAAGACTATGGCTGAGCACAGAGAGCCCTGCGCGATCTACCCTGCCTTTGCTCTGGGTTTGTGTTCTGTCCTCTTCCCCTTACATGTGATCCTTCTCATTAGCCAGTACTCAGTCCTAACCTGGTATCATTCAATAACATTTGATAAATGAATACAAACTGAAAAAAATTAAAAGAATTAAAAATATTAAAAAGGTTATCGGCTCCGTTTGTAGACTGAGAAGCAACTTGGACGTGAGGCTCTTTGGGGCCAGTGTCTGGGCCTATAAGCTCACAGGCCTCCTGACTAACCTGGCCAGCCACAGTGACAGAAGCTGGACAAGGGAGAGGAGCAGACTAGATCATCCACTAGACAGTTCTGAGCAGAGGTGCAGAGAGCAGAAGGAACAGCTCCTCCAAGCATGAGGTTACCTCAGAGCTCCAAGGAGCTCGCCTTCAGGAGACTGTCAGACTCCGCCGTCACACCACAGGAGGGGGGTGGCATTAAAATGAGGAGACCTGAAAATCCTCAACATATCTGTTTCACAACTTAAAATGGGAAAGGAGGATTGGATTAGAAGGCTTCCTATTCGTAGAATTACGATGATGTGGGAGTGATTTCTTTCTAATCTGTTGCTTTCATTGGTTAATTAATAAAGAAACTGCCTAGGCCCATTTGATAGGCCAACCCTTAGGTGGATGGAGTAAACAGAACAGAATGCTGGGAGAAAGAAGCCGAGTCAGGCAGTCACCATGATTCTCCCACCGGACACAGACACAGGTTAAGATCTCCCTGGTAAGCAACCAGCTCGTAGTGCTACACAGATTATTAGAAATGGGTTAATCTAGATATGAGAGCTAGCCAGTAAGAGGCTAGAACTAATGGGCCAGGAAGTGATTAAAAGAATATAGTTTCTGTGTAATTATTTTGGGTATAAAGCTAGCCATGTGGGCGGCCGGGTGCCAGGAACGTAGCCCGCCGCTCTTATTACACCATTAAGAAGATGGTGGACATTGCTTCTGTGGCAGACTAGAAAATAGCTAACAAACTAAATTGGAGATGAAGAAAGAGGCCACCATCTCCTAATTCCAGGTCTCCAGAAATATTTGCCATGGATTCTGTGATTCATCTCCCTGATCCTCTTCTGGATCAATGAACTTTTTCTTGCTACTCATTACTACTGTAAATTATAATTAGTTTCTCCCCAGGAAATGTTCTAAAAGACACACTTACCCTAGGGGCAGCTTAGATTCAATGACTAAAGAATACGAAGGTACAAAACCTTGCTTCGACTCCAATTCTGAATGTTAGGACTTCCTGGGGCCCCATGACTCTACTTCTCAATCTCTCCTGCTGCCTGAGCCCTCTTTTCTCTCACACTCTAAGGCTCTGATCATAAATCTACATCTTCAGTCTTTCCCAGGGAGCCCCAGGACCGTGTGTGCCAAACCCAAAATGTCTGTGTCCTCATCATCATGACTGTGTTGGCTAAGAACCAAACCCTTACCAAAACCTTTACTACATTAACATATTGCTCTTCAGGGTATGACAAATCACATCCAAATAAATGGTGCCTGGTGCACCTGAAGGAATCAAAATGACTCAGATGAGCAGGGCATGGTGGCATGTGCTTGTACTCTGAAGTTAGGGGACTCATCGTGGGAGAGCAAGGCTGGCAGATCTATAGAGCAAGAGGCCCTGACTCAGACAGGCAGACAGACAGACAGACAGACAGGCAACCCTTACTCAAGACAACAGAAGTTAAAACTATGACCTGGCTGTAGGGAAACCAGCGCCATGTATATATGGTTCTTTCTGCTTGGTCCACCTGCTCTCTGGTCTTCAGATTGCTCAAGGATGAAAGCCTTCAAGGTGTCTTCCATCACTGTCAGACCTCAAATGTCCTCTGATCATTCCCAAGAGGAGTTGGCCTGTAGCCTGGCCTCTCAAAAGTTTCCTGCCAGGGAACTAATACAATTCAGCCTTTTCGGGGTCCAGGTGTGACCCACAGGTCTTCTTAGCTTACTTGGAGGTATGAGTGGAGCCAGCGTCATCATTGGCTGCCAGAAACAGCCAGGTGCTCCACACAGGAGCCTAGGCCAGTGAATTCATAGTGTGATGAGTGGCGGGACCTGGGAGGAAGGTGACTGATATTCTTACTTTCCTTCTGGCTTCTTCTAGCTCCGTGAGTGTGCTGTTATGTATGGCACCAGCTCCTACGGCCTCCATCACGGGCCATACTCCCCGTGGGGGTGAGAAGCACAATGCTTGCCTTCTTGAGCTTCTTTTCCTCATTTACTGCCCTTCCCTTTACTCTTGTTCTGCTACCATGGGATTCTAGCACCCCGCCCCCACCTCACACACACAAAAGGAAAGCATTAGTAGGTACACTTTTTAAAATCTTCCCCCTTTAGGAAGCCCAGGTGAGGACACCAAATTTTATTTATTTGATTCTCACTAAATGTTTTATGGAGGGGGGCAGTAGCTGGTGCCCAAAGCTTCCCTGGAATCAGCAGATCAGGGTGTCGAACGTTGTTTAGCTCCGAACTGGATGCTTTTTCTTACACTGGAACCTAAGTTTTCATGGGGAGCCTCAGCAACTAACTACCATCTCTTTCCCTGTAATGGCAGCGGTGGTGGGAAGAGGACATGGTGATTACTAGAAAGGAAACTGAAAACGCTTCAGAAAGGAGGAAGAGGAGCTGGGACAGTGATTGTCTGTCGACTGGAAGGAGGACAAGGGAGGGGGCGATGACCATCTGTCAGCTGACCTCCAGAGCTTTCTTCCTCTCTTTAGTTTCTACAGGTTCACAATCAGATGCTTAAAACATCGAATGCCATCATCCACAGTAGTTTTCTTGGTCTGCTGTAATAGCCACAGTGGGATGGCTTAAAACTACAGAAAGGCTGGAGCCAGGCTAGAGGTCAAGGGACCCCGTGAGCCTTGGGAGAGGAACCCGTCTCTCTCCTCTTCTGGCTTCCAGTGATGCCAAGGACTCTTGAATTACTGGCCATCTTCTTAGGTCAGTCTTCATGGGCCAACTGCTCAGTGTTCTTTCCCTTTGCTTGTAATGGATTTCTCACGCCATCTACGATGCTCTCCCCACCTTTCCCCCAAAAGGCAATTTTAATTCCAATGGTCAGAGCTTGTGGGGTTTAGGGGGCTGTTATGCAGTTCACTAGGCTGTGTTACAGCGATATGCCTGGATGTGTTGACATGCCCTTAAGCGTGTGTTAAGCCCTTCTGAGTGTGTCTTCACTCTGCCCCATTGTCCCTTCTGTTGGTGCTGAGGGAGTTACACCTCCAGCTGAGGCACACTTTCTGCTTATTCAACTGCTAATGGCCCCTGAATGATGTATACCACGTCTCACCCTCCCAATCCAAGGTGGGGGAGAGGGACCCCCTTGTGGTGACCCCCTACGTCACTTCCTAGAGGAAAGTGATATTCCTGCCGGCAGACCACTAAGGATCCCTGAGCCGCCTCTGTGAATTACGCTGATTCCAAAATTTGCATTTTCCAGAACTGCTTTGTGGTAAATTTAAGAGCAAAAATCTGTGTGGGTTTCCCCCACCCCTTTTTAAGAAAAAATAAAAACTTTTATGGATTCTTTGTGAATTTCACATCATGCATTCCAATTTCACTTATCTCCCTCCCTGCCCCCTCGAATCTGCCCTCTGCCTTTGCAACCCCCCTCAAACAAACCAAATTTAAAAGAAAAACCAAACCAAACCAAACCAAACCACAGAAGAAGGAGGAGAAGCATCTTTTGAAGCTGCAGTGTAGCCCGTTGAGACACAGCTTACCCTTTAGTCCGTTCATCTTTACTTGAAAGTGTTCATTGTTAAGAGTCATTGATCTGGCTTGAGGTCTCCTGTTTCTGCTACACCACTGATATGGCATGGGTGAGGGAACATGTCATCCTCTCTCTGTCCCTTACTACCTGTGGCAGGCTGAAAACCTGGCCCAGGGGTCATGAGAGTGAGAGAAGCAGCCCAGCTACAGCACACCCTGCATCCCGCCTGGGGGAGCATACTAGAAATGACCCTGTTGTTGGGGTTGTAGGTGAGCTATTCCTGAGGGTGTCAGAGCAGGAGAGTTGACACTGCAAACTGTGCCCCCCCCCCCCCCCCCAACTCAGTTATGTCCCTGACAGCAGGAGAGAGGGCCCTGCACCTTGCCTGGGCAAAACAATAGAGCTGGCCCTGGCAATATGAGTGTGGGTGACCCGCATCTGAGGACCCGAGAACAGGAGAACTTGCCCGCCTCCTTGCTGTAGGTTGTAGTTGAGTAAGGTTGCCTAGACAGTGCTGGAGAGCTCTCCCAGGGAAGTGGCAATGAGGGAAAGCCAGCAAAAGGACCAACCAACCCAGCCACCACCCAGACCCAGAACCAGGGCTATGAGTCAGCCCTTCCCAGCATCCACCTCATCTGTGAACTGCTGGAGCTTGTGCAGGGGATGAACCTATCGATCCCAAACTACAGGCTATCCAGGACACAAGATACAACAACAACAGGCTAACCAAGAGGAGCCCCAGTGGGAGCAAGAATCTTTGGAACCACAAAGAGTTGGTGCTTGACCTTGTGGCACTATGGCCTGTGGTGTTGAAAACAGCCACACCAAGCCCCGAGACCCCTGTCACCCTGCTTGTCTGCTTGCATACTTTACGGATAGTACTGAAGTCCTAGCGGAGATGACCCTGGGTGCCAGAAAGACAGTACAGCATGTCTGAGTGCTAGGTGCCACAGAGGAAGTCTTAGCAAATGCCAGCTTCCTGCTATCTCTTCTTAGGTCACCACTCTTCCACTTTTATGGGGCTACATGTTCTTAATCATCTCCCTCTCAGGTTCCCCACCAACTCCTAACCCATTGCTTCCTACCACGTGAAATTTCAGGAAAATCAAAGCTACTTAGTCAAATCCCTTCAGTGCAATCCATCCCCTGGCTTTCTCACAGTTTAGCTCGTTTCTGCTCTGCTCATCATCTCCCGGAGCATCTGAAGCCACGACTGCCTTTGTACGGCTGGCTAGCCTTTCACTCTTTCTTTCTTTTGTCCTCTTTCTTGTTTCTGCAGGATTAGAGATTGGATCGAGGACCTTGTGCAAGTGATCTGCATAGAGTAGCTGCTGCAGCCTTAGGCTTTCTTGTCGTCCCTGTATCGTAGCGCTTGCTTCCTTTCTCGTAGCATCCCTGTACAGATATCACTGACGTCATAGAGCTTGTTCCTCCAGGTACTCTAATGTTTCATAAACATGCCATATAGGTCATCTATATCTAATTCTAGAATATTGCCATCAAAACAAAAGACCCCAACTCCAACACATTAGAAAGTCCTTGTCCTCCTCCTCCTCCTATCTTCTTATCACTGCAACCCAGCTCCGGGAAACCACTTACCTGCTTTTTGGGTCTAGAATTTTCCCATTCTGAGCATTTCACATAAAGGGGCTCATATTTTAAAAATTTGTCTTTTGCATCTGCCTTCTTTTACTAAAGGCGATGTTAACAAAGTATAACCACCTTGTGGCATATATTAACGCTTTAATGTATGGATAATGGTCTACCACATTTAATTTGCCTATTTATCATGGATGTGTATCTAGAAATAAAAGTACTGGGACATAAAGTGTTATGATGGCCCCACACATCTAGAAGCAGCTGAATGATGAGGGCTGTGATCTAATTGATGGATTGATCCACTCAGTTTCCTAACTTGATGGCGTTATTAGGAGGTTGTAGAAACTGTGGAGGTTGGGGTGACGGTATTGGAGGGAGTGACTGTGGGATATGGCTTTGAATGAGACCCCTCTTCTCCCTGTCCACCACGAGATCAGAAAATTTCTTCTCCCATCTCCCACTCCAAGGTGGTTCATTCTTGCCCCAAGCATGTTATGGATCAAAACCTCTGAAACTATGAACCAGAAGGAATCTTTCCACCAAAATAAAAAGCAACTGCCAGTTTGTGTCAAACTGCTTCTCTTGCGTACTTGTCACAGAGAATACAAGCTAGCAGAAAGATGACTTTTCAGCCAATACTCCACTGGCAAACTGTACTGTATTCCTACCAGGAAGTCATTTAGTTTCCAATACCCCCTCCCTGTAGGAATTTAAGGTCTGTTAGGCTGAGAGGAGCAAGCCTGGAGTCTGCCTGGTGCTGTCAGAGGACCATGCTTAGCCAATGAGGGGCAACCAGGAGCTGTCAACAGAAGGGAATACTTGGATGCTGGCAGGGTATATGTACACGGAGACTACTCATTCATTTCCCAGCCACCCAGACCCGAACAATCACACAGAAGCTGTATTAATGACAACACTGTTCGGCCTGTTAACTCATGCTTCCTTTTAACTAACTCTTACATCTTAAATCAATCCATTTCTAGTAACCTGTGTATCATCACGAGGTTGTGGCCTACCAGTAGGGTTCTGGCATGTCTCTTTGCTTCGGCAGCTACATGGTATCCCCTTGACTCTGCCTACTCTCTCTAATCTCTGCTCTTGCCTGGCTCTATTCTGCACTGCCATAGGCTGAAGCAGCTGCTTTATTAACCAATGGTAATAAAGCATATTCACAGCATACAGAGAAGAATCCCATATCAGGTATATAAGTTTTTCGCCATTATTAAATAAACGAATCCCTTGTATCCCTTTCACAGGATTCCCAGTGTCTGTGTTCATTGACGTCATGCCTTCTTACCCTCTCTCCTGAGGAA
The DNA here is from genome assembly GCF_014885135.2 of Alexandromys fortis. Taxonomy (NCBI): domain Eukaryota; kingdom Metazoa; phylum Chordata; class Mammalia; order Rodentia; family Cricetidae; genus Alexandromys; species Alexandromys fortis. The sequence continues at coordinate 2,509,705 of NW_026067993.1, forward strand.
GGCGTTAGGACCCAGCTACATCTGGACCTGGAACAGGAACTTCTAGGAAGGTTTTGAGCTTGTCTGGTCAGAGTCCTCTTTTTTCGTTGGGACTGCGATTTTGGGCTTTTTCCTGAAACAGATTCTAGTTGTCTCCCTCTCTTCAATCACAGTACTGGACAGCACCCCCCAAAACAATGTATTTTCGGCAAGAAGGCCCCTTGATGTTGTGAGGTCTCCGTTTCTTTGGCAGGTAAGTGTTGGGATCCTCATCCTTTCCTTCTTTTGTGTTGTCTGTCAGGTTTGTCTGTCTGCCTGTCCGATTAAGAAGGCACATTTTTTTTTCTGTTACACAATTTCACACCCCTGTTGGTTATTGTCTCTCTCTCTCTCTACAAAAATAGGCAACCGCTCCGTTACCTCCACCCTTCCATGTCTGATCTCTCTATATCAGATGAAGGGGAGACAGTTCAGACCCGAGAGGCCTGCTGAGGATAGGGCAGCCACAGTTAAGACTGCTTATGCTGTTTCCCAGTCACTCCATAGCCAGCGCAGAAGATACACTTCCGCTGCAATACTCTCGGAGTGGCTGGTGAGGTTGAGTGGCAGCAGCAGCCCCCGTTAGGTGTATGGGTGGTCTGGGCAGGGCCTGCCGCTGCAGAGGACCAACGGGTGCTGGGGCACTCAGCCTAGTGCTGCTCAGCCTAGCGCTCAAAGTGGTCATGCTGGCCTGGTTGGTCATGGAGGCAGGTGTGGCCCTTATGACCCCCCCCCCCCAGTCCTTGAGGCCTGTCATTATTCAGGTGCTACTGGTGTGGCCACCTTTGGCTCACATTCACTGCTTCGCTGCCCCAGGCCAAGTCAGCTGTCACCAGAAGCCTCTGTGAACCCCACAGACTTCTTGGAGGTCTGGACCCTGCTGAGCTCCTACTCATGGGCAGCTACCTGGACAAGCCCAGCCTACCAATGTGGCGAACAGGAAGAGCAATGATCAATGAACAGAGTTGGGGAAGTCCCAAAGTAACAAAATGTGGGGTTCACTGTTGCAAAGTCAATTGATTTAAAGGATAAATGCAAGATTATTGGAGCTATTCCTTTTCAAGATATTGCCAATAACACCAATGAGGAGGCTGGGGACGACACTACCACTGCTACTGTTCTGGCACGTTCTTTTACCAAGGAGGGTTTTGAGACCAGCAAAGTGACTAATCCAGTAGAAATCTGGAGAGGGGTGGTGTTGGCTGGTGATGTTGTAATTGCTGACAGGGCCGTTGGCCAGCACCTCCTCAGACTCCAAACCTACAGCCTCCTTCCTGGGGCTGACTCCTGCTTCCTCTGCAACACCATTCACTGACACCACGTCTCCTGGAGTCCCTCAGGCTGAGCAGCCTGTCATAACCCCAGCCTCCATGGCTCCCTCACCTACCTCAAAGCCCAGCATGCTGTTTAGGATACTGAGAGCACCTGCCAACTCTTCGTCCCTTGCCATCGCTGGTTCAGCTTATGCTTCTCCCATATTTAAGACTATTTTTATGGCCACTCCTAAAAGTGAAAATAAGAGCCCCTTGCCGTCTAGCTCCTCAGCTACCACTTCAACTTCGTCCAGCATGCATGCACTATAACTCCTTTTTCAGTCTTAAATATGTGCACGTGATAACAGATACCTGTTCCTCCTTTGTTTATGCCTCGCCCTTTCTGGGGAGAAAGCCATCAATGCTACCAAGGCCCTCAAGTTGGCCATGGTAGTTATGGGGGTACCTTGGACACTTAAGACTGATAATGGCCCAGCCTATGCAATTCAACAATTCAATAATCCTTCTGGGGTCCTTGGAGATTTCCTATGCCACTGGCATCTCTTGTAATCCACAAGGAGAAGACATTGTGGAGAGGATCAACAGAGCTCTTAAGGAGCTGTTGGCTAGGACTATCTCACCTGAGGCTAGGAGAGATCCTCATTTGACCTTAACAGAGATCCTCTTCCATATGTACTCTCTCAGTAGCAGATTCGACAGCACCAGGCAGTAACTAATAGGACCCTTCAGGTGTTCATGGCTCTTAGGCATCCTTCTTGCAGTCCTCCACAGGAGGTTATATTTGACTGGTTATCTGTAATTCAAAAGACTACTGCCTAGTCCTCCCATCCTGACAGCTCTCCAGGAAAGAATGCTCTTTGGGGACTGGTAGTCAGTGATGGGTAAGAACTTACTCAGCAGGCCAACCTAAGACAGACACAGTCCAGTTGCTGAACCCTCCTGGGGGGGGGGGGTCAACAAGGCCTGAGCAAAAAACTCTGGCTCCCACTGAGCGCCCATGGAATAAATAATAAAGGGTGGGTGTGTAGGATGATAAGGCCTTTTAAGCCAAGGAAAGTCAACTGGGAGTCTGCCTGGTGCTATCAGAGGTCCTGGTTGTGCCTAGGCAATGAGGGCCAAACACACAATATTGTCTGAAGGCCCAGCAGCAGGCACCATCAGAGGTTCTGATCATGCCTAGACAATGAAGGGTGACCATGTGATGTCAACAGATTGGAATGCCTGGGTGCTGGGAGGGTAAATAAGTTTCTCCCCATTGTTAAATGAATGAGTCTGCTGTATTTCCTTTTACCAGACTCTCAGTGTCTGTGTCCGTTGACATCAAACCTTCTCACCTCCCCTTCGAGGAAGATGTTAGGGCCCAGCTACACCTCCCCACCTTCAGCAATGTGTGTATTACTATTTTTTTATTATATTAAACCCATTCAATGGAAATGACATGCCATTTTCTTGATGACCCCTGATATCAAACCTCTCTTCATGACGTTCTGTTATGTGTCCTCTTTGGAGAATATCTGTTCCCATGTTTTGTCTACTTAAAGTCTGGCTTGTCTATTATTGAGTTGTACTTTTAAAAGTATTTTCTTGGTGTATTAGTGCCTTACCAGATTAATAATTTGAAAATATATTATTCCACTCTATAGGTTTTTTGTTTGTTTGTTTGTTTTGGTTTTTTATTTTTAGATTCCATCCTTTTTTATTTACTTTCCTTTAAGTTTTATTTTCTTGTGTTTCTAATAGCACACATGCTTTTAAATTTTGATAAAGTCCAATTTACTTGTAATTTTGCTGCCTATCTTGAAAGAAGGTCAAAATCCAGATGATAACGATTTATTTTCTCCTTACTTTTCCTTTTAGGAGTTTATATGTTTTGTTCTTATGTTTATGCCTGTAATCCATTTTTGAGTTACAGTTTTATATATGGACTAGATTAGAGAGCCCAAATCACCTTTTCATGTGGGTATACGGACATCAATCTTGAAAAGGTTATTTTTCTCTATTGTGTTGTTGTTGTGAAAAGTCAACTGACAAAGATTTTTTATTTTGTTTTGTTTTGTTTTCTGGGTTATCAGGATTGCTTCATTGACCTGCAAATCAATCAATCTATCTATCTATCTATCTATCTATCTATCTATCTATCTATCTATCTATCTATCTATCTATCTTATCTATACCAGCACATTCTATCTTGGGTACAGTGGCTTTTGGTTGACCTTAAGGTCAGGATGTGCCTGTCCTCCAGGTTTGTTTGTTTTATGTAGCCTTCACTCACCTACTCCTGTACATTTCTATCTGAGCTTTGGGAGCAACTGCCAGTTTCTGTCAGAAAGCTAAATGAGCCTTGAAAATGGTTCCCACTAAATCTATAGTTTAGGGAGGGTTACTATTTTAATATTTAGTCTTTATTCTTAATTTTAGATTTATTCATTTTCTTTTATGTATATGAGTGTTTTGTTTGCATGTGTGTACAGAACCCTTGGAGAAAAGAAGAGGACATTGGGTGCATCCTGGAATTAGAGTTAGGGATGATGGGGAGCCACCATCAGGGTGGTGGGAATTTAGCCCAGGTCCCCTGTAAGAACACCAAGTATTCTTAAAAGATGTGCCATCCCTCCAGCTCCTTAATTAGTCTTGTGATAAATCCATTTCTTAATTTTTTCTATAATTATAACTTGTGGTTTCCTTTGCACAAATATTTTATGTAGTTTGTTAAATTTATTCCTTAAGTATTTTATTCTTCTTGATGTTCTTATAAACAAAATAGTTATTTTTAATTGTTGGAGTTTTTATTGCCAGTGCATGGAAATATAATGGAGTGTTATTCTGCAAATTCGCTATGATTGTTAATAGTTCTCCTGTGTGTGAGTGTGTGTCTGTGCTTAGGTTTTCCTATATATAAGATCATGTCATCTATGTGTAGAAATACTTTTACTTCTTTTTTTTCAGTCTAAATTTGCTTTATTTTTCTTGCTAAATTGTCCTAAGTAAGAATTCTAGCACACTGAGTAGAAGTGGAAAATGAGCATCATCCTTTGGTTCTTTATCTTAAGAACTCATTCAACATTATATCATTTTGAAGGACATAATAGCTCTGCATTTTCATGGATGCTCGAAAATTTCTCTCAATTTCTAGCTTGTTGAGTGTTTTAATTTACTGTGAAATAATGTTGAACATTATCAAGTAATTTTTGTGAATATTGAAATTATAATTCTTTTTAATTCTACTTCTATCATTTTTACAATGTTATATTGACTTTGCACCTCTGGGATGAATCTCACTTGGTTGGCTGTGATATATGGAATCCTGTTTATGTATTGTTAGTATACAATGTTGATTAATTTCTTTTTATTTAATGAATAAATAGGATAAAGTTTGTTTTACAACCACCAGTAAGATAATATACCTTTTAGGTCATGCAACTTTTTCTCTTCTATAATTATTTAAGTTTTGGAGAAAGTTGTCCTCTTTCTTTTTAGCATAATATCAATTCATCATTTAACCATATGGAAATGCTTTTGTTGATATATGAAGGGCTTTCTAACTGCCAAAGTTAATGCACACTTTAGCCCTTTCTTTCTTGGCTTTCTATAGCATTCTACAGTTTACCACTTCCTTCCTCTTTGAAACTTTCAAATCTCTAGTTGTCTTTTTATCTTTTTGATTACAGCATGTTGGTCTCCTTTGAGGATACTTCTTTTCCATACTGTTGAATACTGGTGACCCTTAAAATTCTGTCTTTCAAGATCTCCTGAGTAAATTGGGAGCATGGGGACCATGGGAGAGGGTTGAAGGGGAGGTAAGAGGAAGAGAGGGGAGCAGAGAAAAATGTATAGCTCAATAAAATAAATAAAAGAGATTCTGTCTTTAGGCACTTCTCATATTATATTCAGGCTAATGAATGCCATAGTGTCTCAAGTTTTACTGCTTGTATCCTGATGAATGTTGGGTTGTTAGCTTTCTTATATCTATTCAGTTGTGTCCAGCTACTTCCTGAGCATACTCTTTCGTTTATTTAAAATAGATTTTTTCATCAGTATGTTCTGCTTATAATTTCCCCTCCCCCTGGTCCTCCTATTTGTTTCCCATCTCCCCTCCATTCTGAAGCCACACCCTTTCTGTCTCTTGTCAAAAGACAAACAGACATCTAAGGAACACTAATAAAATATAACATAATAAGATAAAACAAAACTAAGCAAATCAGAATAGGACAAAACAACCAAACAAGAAAAACAACAAAAGAAAAAGTGCAAGAAGCACATATAGGCACAGAGGCATGCGCGCACACACACATACACACATAGGAATCCCATAAAAACACAAAACATAAAGCAATAATATGCACACAAAAGGACCTGTAAGGTTAAAAAACAAACAAAAACCAAAACCAAAAATAAAACAAGAGAAAAGACCTGAGTTAACATTATGAGACAAAGAACCTCCAAAGATGCTGTCAAGTTCATTTTGTGCTGGACGTCTACTGCTGGACATGAGGCATACCCTTAAGAGGAGTTTGTTTCTACCTTGGAGAAAATTAATTTTTCATTTGCAAATGGACATCACTTGGCAATAGCTTTTCAGTTAGGACTGGGACATGTGTCCACTTCTTTCAATTCTAAGACCCATCTTAGATCTATCTGTGCAGACCTCTGTAGGCCCTGTGCATGTTGCCACAGACTCCGTCAATTCCTATGTGCACCAGCCCTGTTGTGTCTAGAAGACCTCGGTTCCTTGGTGTCCTCCATGAACTTTGTGCCCTCTGTCTCTTACACTCTTTCCACTTCCTATTCTGCGGAGTTCTTTGAGCCCTGAGGGGAGGGATTTGCTGAAGATATCCTCTTTAGGGCTGAGTCTTCCAAGGTCTCTCAGTCTCTGCATATTTTCTGGCTGTGTGTCTCTGCATGTATCCCCAAATGCTGTAGGAGGAAGCCTCTTTGAAGATAGTTGAGCAAGACACTAATCTATGAGTGTAGCAGAATGTCTTTTTATTGCTACATTCCTTTAGCAGACCAGTAGTATTTAGTTGTCCCCTATGTCTCTGACCTATCTAATCTCAGATGTTGGCCATTCAAGCAACATCAGATATGAGTCCATCTCATGGAGTGGGTTTTAAGTCAAACCAGATATTGGTTGGTTACTCCTTAAAGCTTTGTGCCACTATTGCACCAGTTTATCTTGCAAGCAGGTCATCATTGTGAATAGAAGCATTTTTGTAGCTGGGTTAATATTTACCTTTCTTCTTTGGTAGTGTTCATTGTACCTTCTTGTAGCATGAATACTAGTTTACTACTTCACCCCTTTACTAGGGGTGAAGGCTCTATTTACACACCAACTCTGCTTCTCCCTGTTCAATGGAATGTGTAGCTATTGTCTTCAGTAATAGAGCCTTGCTCTCAGTTTGTGGAGAGCTACCAATATCCTTGACAGGAGCCTGGGTTGTTTTCTCAATATATTTATTTGAGAATTCTGCAGGATTTTCACATATGAAAAGTCAAAACACTATGAAGCTTTTTTATCCTCTTCAACCTGTTCTTCCAGCTTGATATAAATACTGGCACTCAGAAAAAAAAATCAAGTCGTTTCCTATAGAAGGTAAGAAATATCTCTGTTTGTTAAGACAGTTGATTGTCCTGACTTCATTAGGATGAGATACAGAAAGACTGGACACAGATGGTTGTATGCCTTGGCTGATAAAGAAAAACCGAGAACCAAGAGAGACAGAGATGGAGACAGAGAGATGGAGGGAAATAAGTGCTCAGCAAAGTGGGTCTTAGCACTTAGATTTCTAGCTGTCTGGGCTGCTGTTAGGGCTGATACTCATATGCACCAAGGAAGATGTGTTTTCGCATCTTTTGTGGGAGGTTGCAAGTGTCAAGGTAGAGGTAATAATATGCAGTGCCTTGAATGTCACATGGAATATTTGACACTTGTATATGCAGGGAAAATGCCACTGTTAATTAGGGTGGTGACATGGTTCAAGCCATATTTTAAGAGCATTTGAGGATTCCTGCTCATTTAGACTTGTGTGTGTTTTTTCCCTCTCTGTTTTTAAAAGACATTACTGGATGAGTAGTATTCTGTTGTGTAAATGTACCACTTTTTTTTTTATCCATTCTTCTGTTGAGGGACACATAGGTCATTTCCAGTTTCTGGCTGTTATGAATAGAGCATCAATGACCATGGTTGAGTAAATTTCCCTGTGGTTGTCTGAAGCATCCTTTGGATGTATGCCCAAGAGTGGTATAGCTGGATCGTGAGGTAGATCTATTTCCATCTTCCTGCCACACTGATATCCATAGTGGCTGTACAAATCTGCAGTCCCACCAGCAATGTATGAGTGTTCCCCTTTATTCCACATTCTTGCCAGCATGAGCTGTCATTCATGTTATTGATCTTAGCCCTTTGGACAGGTGTAAGATGAAATCTCAAAGTAGTTTTGATTTGCATTCCCTTGATGACTTAAGAAGTTGAACATACCTTTAAGTGTTTCTCATTTGAGTTTTCTCTTTTGAGAATTATTTTTAGATCTTATACCCCAAGTTTTTTTTAGTGGGTTATTTGTTTTCTTGATATCTAGTGTTTTGAGTTCTTTATATATTTTGGATGTTAGCCTTCTATCAGTTGTAAATGGAAAAAACAAGAAAGAGTTATCCCGAGTGAGGTAACCCAGAACCAGAAAGCCAAATATGGTCAGTGCCTTGCTCAGCCATGATCAAAAGAAGCTTTCTCCTGCAGCTAATGGGAAAAGATACAGGAACTCAAGGCCAGGCAGTGTGCAGAGTGAGAGCTCTTGAAACACTGAGTCCTAACAGGTATGTCTCTGTTAGATCCCTCCCCTCAGGCTCAGGGAACCTGCAGAAGAGGAAGCAGAAAGAGTGTCCTTTGGACATGAGTATAGATGCTCTTGGACACCAGAAGGTGTTGCTGCATTCTCTGCAGCTGGAGTTCCAGGAAGCTGTGAGCCACACAACTTGAGTCCCATTATTATTAGCACGAGATTCCAGTCCTCTTCAAATGCATGAAGCAAACATTTTTTGTGGCTGAGCCAGCTCTTCAGCTCCCTTTTTAGTAATGAAGTTGTTTCTTTGATAATTCTACCCATGTATAATACATTGAGATAGGATGGTGGCTTATCTGAGCACCAGAGAGACTGAAGAAGGATTGAGTTTAAAGCCAGTCAATGGTATATCATGTAGGAAAACCCTCATATTTTAAAAAAGATAAATAGTTTGGATTGTATATATATATATTCATGAAAAGCGTCAATATACATTGTCGCAGTGATAACCTACATATAGATACAGTGCTCAAGTTTTCCAAAGCACATCTATTTATCTGCACGAAATAATTGCAAAAGCATCCAGAAGCACCTCCCCCCTTGGAAGTTTTATGGGGTTAGATTTCCATCTGTAGCCCTGGCTGACCTGGGACTTGAGCAATTCCCCTGAAATAAGCATGGGCAAGATCAACTTCTTCAGTAAAAGGAAATCCTACAGTGAAAAGAAACAAAACCAAAACCAAAAACCAGACATTATTGGGTACCTTAGAGTCAGCGAAAAGTAAAAAGTCCTGGGAGAGCAATTGCCATTCTCTGGAAAGTGGAATTCATATATTTAAAAGTAACAGATCACTGGTGTGGGAATCTCTCCCTTTAGTGGTCAGTGAGCAGCAAGTGAATCTCTGTGAGTCTAAGGCTTTACATAGGGCACTCTAGGCTGTGAAGTGTTATATAGTGAGACCCTGTCTCAAAACAACAGCAATAATAGCAACAGTATCAACACACAGAGAGACACATACACACACACACCAACAGCCATGGAATAGAAATCAATAAAGCATTATGAGACACCATCATTATTATCATTATTGCAGGGTTGATTGATAATATTTGAATAGGTCGGATGGTGGTGCACACAACTTTAATCCCAGCACTCGAAAGGCAGAGGCAGGTGGATCTCTGTGAGTTCGAGGCCAGCCTGATCTGCAAGAGCTAGGTTCAGGACAGGTTCTAAAATGACAGTGAAACCCTGTCTCAGAAAAAAAAAATATTTGGGTGATATTTTTGTATTCCCCAACTGCTCCAGCATTGAGTTAATGAAGTTCAGCCTTCCCTACTAGAGGAGTGTCTTGTCCTTTGCTGTGGTAATGTACTTGCTGAAGCAGAAATGTGTGTCACGATGTCCCAAGGCAGGAGGGAACAATAGACATGAAACAAACAGGAAAAAAAGAGACAAAAGAAAAACCCACCAACAGTCACACATGGCAGGTGTCTCCCAGTTGGCCTCTCTGCCCCGACATCCTGTGACGCTGCTGCACCTGGAAAGGTCTGGGGGAGAGAGAGGCTCCCTCAGGGCACAGAATTCAACTATCTTTTTATTCACCATGATCTTGTCCAGGGTCTTCTTGTCCCTAGATGAAGTCACCCCCTTTGTTCTCCCACCTGCAGTATAGATGCTCTCTTGCCCCTTTTCCTGGGTTGCTTGTAAGCTCTTAAAGGCAGGAGCTATGATATCTGATACTGTACAGCACAGAAGGGACCCTCCCTCGGGACAGCAGTCCACAGTTCATCTCCGTTGATGTGATGTAAGCACTATCTTTTGGAGAGTGGGAAGAAAATTCTAGAAAATATCTAAAGTATAAAAGAAGCCAACCTTTATTATTCTTTATGGTCTAGATTAAAAAAGTTATCACATATAAAATATAAAAGTCTAAACAAATGCTTTGGTATGACTTTTTTTGTGGGGTTGATTTGAAATAATTGGGGATCACTACTCCAGTGTTGCATTCGTGATTATTGCTTCAAAAATCAATAATTCAAAAGAGTTTAGCTTTAAGTAGGAAAACTCAGTACCCAAGAAAATCTAGGGTATTTGTTTGTTTTAACCAGCATGTAAATACAACTATGCAGCCCATCCTGTGTCTTGTCACTTATCAGGCCCTGAGAGTTACTTTGTTTCTCGAAGATAATTCCTCATGCTTTGATGGGGAAGGATTTCAAAGAAACTCGAATTGCATCATGTAATAGCAACAAGTGGGCAAGGAGGCTTTGGGGAGCTGGGTGCTCCCTGTCTTCTGGAAATGGAATTCAACACCTTTTTTTTCCCCTGACGGATATCTTGACAAATATATCAAGACTTTAAAAAAAATACCATGCCACTGCAGAAACAGGTATATGTATATTTAGCAATCTGCATAAATATATACATGCTACAACACAGTCTATTACTGTCATTCTTGAAAACAATTTAGACAATCATAGAGACATTGGCAAGGGAAAAAAGAAAAGGAAGAAAACTGAAGGAAAACCTCTGGCCACTGTTAAACATCTTTGAAGTTTAAAGATTTATGTACGTATTTCCCTATAAGAGTGATTATTACATTGCTCCTAATACTAAAAGTTATAATCAATCCTAATGCCCAGCCATATTCAACACTTGATACATTTTATATCGATTCAGAGTAGCATGAGCCAACCCTTAAACTTGATATGCAGACACAGATTACCTTGAGAGTAAGCATTGCAATATTAGAATGGGTTCCATCTTGTGTAATACAAAGTGAGTCTATCAATATAAGGCTGGATAGGAATGCCCAGTCGCATTCAATGCTTGATACGTTTCATATCAATTCAGTGTAGCATGAGCCAACCCTGAAACTTGATATGCAGACACAGATTTAAATATATTAAAAGTCAGTGTTGTAAAATTAGAATGGGTTCCATGTTGTGCAATACAGAGTGATTATATCAATATAGGGCTAAAAAGGAAAAACATACCTGCAGTATGGTGACTTCTTAAGTTTTATTCTTAAATCAATAGAGGGTAGAGTACAGTTTTGTGAGTTTTAGTAAGGTGTAGGTTTGTGTGAACACTACCGCAGTCAGGATGGATGGTCATCACGTCAAATACACCTTGTGCTACCAGTTAGAGTCACGTGGCCTTCTGATCCTGCTTTGCACCCATGGCGTTCTCTGCTGCTCTAATTCCCCTTTCCAGAGGGTTATGAAATGGGTTCATGTAGTGCTGCCGAGCTTTGTCCCTACCCTGAGTTATCTGTTTACTCTTCTCTTTAAGGAGATTTAAGGTGTTGTCTCTCAAGGGCACTGTGATCAGAACTCCCATCATATCTATATGTAGGTTTTTACACGAGCACATACTTTGCCGGTCCTGTGGTAAGGGGATTTTCATTTTGTGCGAACCCATCAAACTGTGCCCTTTTACATTCCCATCATATAAGAGAGAGTGATGGCTATATTGGACTCTTCTCAGCACTTGCCATTGTTAGCTTTTAGAAATGATTTCATATTAGTGATCCACTCAGATAGGAATGCAGCAAGCACGGTGGGTTTCGTTTTCATTTCCTAATGCCGAGCATCTTCTACACTTATTCGCTACCCATTCATCCTCAAAGATGAAACACTTCTTCATAGCGTGGGTGCATTTTTTAAAAATTAGAAGAATTATTTACTCTTAAGTTCTGAGCTTTATTTATATACAGACAGAAATGCTTTCTTAAGACATGATTATCAATGGTCCTCATTCTTTACCTTGCTTTTTTTCTCTTAACAGAAGTATTCATAGAGAAATGAATTTAGTTTATTTAGTTTGGATGAACATTTTAGTGAAAACACATTGTGTTTTCACTCCTGTATCAAACGCCTCCGCATAACAGACCATGTTGAGTTAGTGTTCATGTGATATGATGCTAAGTGGTTCATGCATTTGTGTGGCAGAAATCCGATTCTTACAACACAGATTTTTTTAATTTTTAAATTTTTGGTTATTCACATGTACGTTTATGTCTGGACTATGTGCCCCTTTTCAGTGACCTCCATGCTCATCTACTTTGCAACACAGCACTGTCTGAGTACCTTAGAGCACACTATGAAATCGCAAAGGTGTCTCCTCTAACCTTATTCTTTCTGTTTTGTTTCGGTTATCCTAACTCTCTTGTTTTTACACATAAACCTTAGAACCACTTTCTTCATTAATAAAAACATTATGCTTTCTTATTTAAACATTCTTAATTACCTATAATTATGTGAATACTTATAAGGATTGCATTTTAGCCTAGTGGTGGCTTACACATATAACCCCAGAACCCTGGAGGTAGAGTTAGAAATATTGTGTTTGAGGTCAGTCTGGGCTTCATAGTGAGCTCCAGGCTATCAGGAGATAGAGGTCATGACCCTGTTTCGAAACAAAGCAAAAGCAAAAGAAAAAAAAAACAGCTATTATCTTAATAGGACTGAATTTTCCTATCCACAAGAATTTTCTGTCTTTCTATTTGCCCTGATTTTAAATAAAGTTTATGATCACTTTCTGTTCATTTTATTTGAAAGTCTCCTGTTGAAGTTTATTGCTGTTTTCACTTTGGAAATCAAAAGACCTTTCTACAAGTAAAAGGAAGGCTAATCAAGAAAAGAGCGGAGCTACAGATCAGGGAGGCCAATCGCTGTAACCTAGGGGCAGCCCCAGCTGCTAGTGAACCAAGGAAGTCTAGCTACAGATGTGGTAAGGGAATCTTGTGGGGATCAGCAAGGACCAGGGAAAGGACCTAGTGTTGGGAGAACATCACATCTTGACTCTGGTGGCATCAGAGTGTCAAGGGGGAATCAAGAAGTGGGGTCCTAAAGTAGGAGGTACCCAGTTTTGTAGGAATAGAAGCATCAGCAGGAGCCTCAAAATGGGTAGGAATTGCTCCAGATCTGCCCACAGAAACACATATGGGAGAAGAACCAGACAGAATTCAAACTCGTGTTCAGCATTTTCCTGGGAGCAAAAATCAGATACATAAAAATGCTGCATTGTTTGGGGGGCGTAGACCATAGCCTCTTATATTCTGTTCAAATAAGTCTTGTTTAGCCTGAGACATGGCAAAATATTCTGTCTGCATTCAGGTGGCCTCAGCTGCAAGAAGAGGAGGGATGCTAGGGGTACTGAACCAGGTGCATCGTTGGTCATGCTTTCGTTTGTTTACTCATTTACTATATGAAAGGCATTCTTACTATTATTGCTACAGCCTGCCTGAGGAATGAGCCAGGCATTATGTTAACACATGCGTGAACACATCCACCCATTCACACACACACACACACAACACACACACACACACACACATGCTTGTAGATACACACATGGGTGGTTGCACAGGAGGAATGGTAAGCATTGGTCATTTGCCAGCTGGGAAACCCACAGCACTCCTGAGCCTTGGGCATCGGGAGCTCCATGGATCAGTTCACAAGGTAGCTGCCAACATCAAAGAGGGACAGTTTTGTTTCAGAACCCCAGGTCTTGTGCCTTCAGAAAGTAAGTTGACACTTTCCCTTAGAATTAACAGAAAGGAAAGAAAAATATTGAGTGGCCTTTGAATAGCTAAGCCTAAGTACAGGATAGACTGGACAAAGCGAGGACCTCGTTAAAAAGCAAATTAGTTCTTAAGGTAGTGGAGTGGGACTATATTTTTCCAACTAGAGAGCAGGCCAGCAACTTCTTTTCAACATCTAAGAGCAAAAGGACAGTTAGTTTGTTGAGCTTGAACCTGCTTATTATGCACCTTTATCAGAAACCATCGCTCTTTGCGTATCGATTTCTGGCCAACCATTAACTAGATATGACCTTAGAGCTTTGGTAATAGCTGGGGAATTCACCCAGGAGAGGGAAGCCTGCTAGTGTCGACCCCTCAGCCTGCGGTGAGTACTTTTCCATCCAGGTGGCATAAGAAGTTACCAACAGCCCAAATGGACCCCCGACCGGCAGCTGGCGCTTACCACCCGAGACATGAGACTTGACTGACAAGAACTTCAAACCTGTGACGCTAGCTGCTGGCTTTGAAGGGTTAAAATCCATTTTCACGTAATAAAATTACTGATAGTCATGGTATTTAGCTGGGCGTACTTTGCACTTGACAAAAAAGTATCCATTATCGTGACAACTTTTTCTCTCTCTGAGTCCATTTATATGAAGTTCAAAAGTAAACACAAGCAACCATGCTGTTCGGAAATCCATGCTTAGGTGAAACCGTAAAGCGTTTCCAGGAAATGGCAATGGTGACATCGGCCTTGCCAGACCCTGACAGAGAAAAGGCGTGTGACTGGGATGGGGCGTAAGAACCTTTTGGAAGGCAGGCTGCACTAATTTTTATCTGAGTAGGTCTGACACAGGCCTTAGATTGACACTCATGTGTTGAGCTGCGCATTTATGACTTGTTTTATTTGTACACAGGTGTTAGATTTTACATATACAACAAATAACCAGGAAAAGGTCAAGAAAACCGGTTATTTGGGCCGTTATATCCAAAACTGACTACTGAATATCTCAGCAATGTTGGTAAATATATTCCTAAATTAAATATATGTTATGATATTCTTGATATTTAGGCGCATGGGCATATTTTTGGAAAAATGAGCTACAAAAGACAATACCAGAATAAATACAATATGCAAATTAAATTAAATACAAATTAAATAAATCAGAAATGTAGCAAAATATTTCTTTAATTCCCCATTCTAAAACACCTGCCTCAAAAGCACACAGCTTATTATAATCTAATCTGTAAAGGAATTATTATTATGTCATCCTAGTTAATTACTTACGGTAAACGTTAAGAAAAATGCTTACTGTCTTCATGAGAATAACATTGTTATGTCATAAAGTCTGCTCAAGAATACTATCATGTATTCAATACTACAGACTATATTTTATATACATTTATATGTGTATATGTAGTACTAAGATCTTAAACATCAAATTTATGTATTAAGAATTGGTTATTATAGATCTAGGCTAGAGGTTAGAGAAGACTCAAAGCTAAATAATATAGAGCAATAAGACTGCCTTTGGTAATAATTAAGATAAATATATGTCGAGAAATTTACTTGATGAAGTAAATAATGAAGACTCCATTTATCTGAGGACAAATTCTTAGAGTGTAGTTAGGGATTATGCTGATTTTAAAAATCGATAATTTTAAGATGGTTGTGCTGGCCACAGAGATAAACCTTGTCTCAAAAAAAAAGCCCCACAAAAAATTCAGAGTGGGGGGATTGGTAGTTTAGGTCCTCCCATAAGATTGGTGATTTTATTAGCCCTGGGTAGTTGGTTAGGTTTCTGGTAGGCATGTTGAGCAGGTCTTACGTTCAATTAGAGAGCTGTTGGTTGCTGCCAAGGTATGTGTGCCACTACTGCACTCTTGGCATTATTGTGCCACGCTGATCATTGTGGCTCATTGACTTCATAGTTGTGTAAGATTGTTCTTTGCTTCCTTCTTTTGGAAGCTTGTAATTATTTCTCTTTGCAATAGATAGAGGCCATTAAGAAAACCACAATCAAAATGCAGAGTTATGGAGCCCAGTTCCAAAAGATATATTTACAGTACAACCCCTACACCTAAGGCTCAAGAATCACTACAGAGAAGAGCGGAAAGATTATCAAAGCCAGAGGAACAGGGAGATTGCTGTTTGCTTGTGTTTCCTAGAAATGTCAGAAGCTATATCCATAAAGTCTCACTAACATAACTGCCTATACATGAGTTGAGCAAGACAACAGAAAAAGACATGCAAACGTGCATGAGGGAAAATTCACAAGGTCTCAGTGTTACACAACTACAGACAAGTAAGGAACACTGAGAGTGGGAGAAATAATTGTCCTCTGGGACAAGCACTCCAATTGGTTATTCAGTTCCAAATGTTCATCCCTGAAAAAAATGCACATAACATTATCCATACTGAGCAAGTTGTACTTATGTATGTAGGCACACACATGAATGCATGCACACATCATATGTAACAACAACAATGGAAAAAGAGGCTGTGAATTTGAAAGTGAGCAAAGAGAGGTATATGGGAGAGGTTGGAGGGAAGAAACGGAAGAAGGAAGTGCTATAATTGTAATATATTCTCCAAAACTAAAAGTAAGAACTAAATAATACAGTTGATCTTTTGTATCACTTGTTTTTCAGTTATCTATGAACCCAGAACTTTCCAGTCTGGAGCTGTAGTATAAGCAGCACCAAGGGAACTGCTCCAGTTGCCTAGGGATCACTTGCTGATGTCATGCAACCGTCTGCCCTACATCAGATGCTCTGGAGAAGCGGTGATGCTGTTACTAACAACTCCACAGACCTCTTTATTTCAAAGAGAACCAAGCAGAGATTCTGGGCTGACTTTGGAATTGTTCATTAGTTCTCAAGCTTTCTTAAAGAGCGGTTTGGCCCTATAATAGCTAGAAAAGTCAAAAGCAAAGTTTTTGATTAGCTTAGCCCTTCACTTGAAGCCAGTGGGAGAGATGGGCCCGCTTTCTTAGTAACAGCAAAACACTGAGAAACTGAAACTTTTACACATTGAGTTTAAGTCTGTTTTTGATATTTTCTACACAACTGTGTTATACGCTTATTAGAAAATTCTTAGAAGAGTTCAGAAGAGACTGAAGATGGAAAGAAAAGCCACTGAGAAGCCTGACCTCCAGAGAAAATCACTGTTGAATTTTCGTGTCTTTAGTCTACATTTCTAGGGTGTTCCCAAAATGGGCACCCTGCAAATACCATTTTGAAGCTTCCTGTTTAACACTCAGCATCAGGCTATGGCTACTTTTTCATAGTAACAATTCTTCAGTAACATAATTCCTACCGCCTCTCTAACATAGCATTGTATAGAATAATAATATAACAGTTTAAAGCCATTCTGCTTGTTGGCTATTTGTCTTATTCTACTTGCTGCTGTTATAATGTTTCAATAATCATCATTGTGAAAAAATGTTTTATACAAACAACATCACCATCACCTTAGAAAAAGCTCCTAGGAGTAAAATCACTGGGTGTGGGTCAAAGGGTATGCCTACTTTGAATACTTTTGATAGTATTTTCCAAATTGCCTTTCAGAAAAATTGCCTCAATTTATACTCCCACAAGAATACATAAATGTATTTCTGTAGTCAAGCCAATACCAGATGGCCTAATTTAAATAAACAATTTTATTATATTAAGATTAATTTTTTATTTTTTTAAACTTTCTGTTGATTTGATTGCTTTAGCTGTGCAAAGAAAAATTCTATGTTATTTCTCTTGCTAGAACTATAACGATAGATGGAAACTTGAGGACTCAGAAGCCTCGGTATATACATATTTTAACAATTTTCCAGCTAAAACATGAAGGGGGTCAACTATTAGGAAGAGAGAATAGATTTGTCTGCATTAGTGTTACATCCGCCAGGTCACGGCTTTCTTTTAAGGAACGCCCCACTAGGTGTAGCACATGCATGTGTTGTTAAAGTCCCTAACAATCATTCACAGAAATGAGGAGTCCAGCAAACCTCGTGTATCGATTCGCCAAATCAACACTCCTTGGCAATCTGTTTAGAAGACCCTACAGGGGCCGGCTGTGGGCAGAGGTTAGCCTGCCCATTAGCTTGTGCAAAGAGCTCCTCTCGTGCAGCATCACAGTCTGTTTGCCGGCCCTCAGACACTAGCTTCTCTCTTTGAGGTTAGGGAGGTGGAAAGCCTTCTACCCCGCAGTCACGGGCAAAGCACTGAGCAGCACAAGGGAGAGTTAAACCTGGAGGAAAGGGAGACTGCTGCAAAGCGACCCTTTCTACAAGGGTGTTGGGAGCCAGGCATGGAATTCCTTTTGCTTGAAAGAATTTTTACCCCACAAAATGCTCACACAACAAAACAATTGGGACAACGCTTTGGTGCCTTCTGTTGGGATTTGATTTATTAGAGATGGCTTGACTAATGAGCTTTCTGGAAAGAACTTTGATCATAGTAGCCTGGAGAAGTTTAGGGGAAGTACGGGCTTGTCTTTTGTTGTTTCAGAGCTCTGGAGGGTCAAACTGAGAAGGTTGATAGGTGTAAGCAACAGAAAGGCTGTTTTTAGGAGGCCCAAGGAAAGAGATTTCTAGCAATAACACTTGTACCAAAAAGTAGAAAGAACACCTTTTCCAAGCTGTTCCTGGAGACCATTTAGGACCATGAAGAAGCCATGGGCATTATCTTGGGGTCCAAAGTGGGTTGGGTGGACATAAGTTACAGTGGGTGGCTCAGCCAATAACTACAAACAGAGGAAATTTCAATTTATTAATCTCCAAATGGCTTATTGGCATTTAAAGATTGAACCAATCAAATATGGCTCACAGCAGTAAGAAACCATTGGCTTGGTTTTCAACCTGTGGGTCACCTAAGACCATTGGGAAGCACAGATATTTACATTACAATTGGTAACAGTAGCAAAATTTCAGTTATGAAGTAGCAACAAAATAATTTAATGGTTGAGGGGTCACCACAGCATGAGGAACTGTATTAAAGGATCGCGGCAACCACTGGACTAGAGTGTTAGGTTAGGTTGTTCTGAATCATAGGAGAAGTTTTTACAGAAATTTCCCTGGGAACTACACAGCTCTCCAAGGTAGCCCCCCTTCAATTAGCGACAATGTTACTTTAACTTGCACCTCCAGTTCTCAGCATTGAGCTCCTAGTGCCTGTAAGACAAAGGAGGGAGCACAGAAGATGCTCCTCCTAGGTAGCTCTCTGTTGCTGTGACAAACACACCCTGTCCAAAAGTAACCTGAGAAGGAAGTGGCTTATTTCATTTACTAGGTTACAGTCCACTGTTGAAGGAAGCCAAGGCAGAAACTCAGGGCCAGAATCTGAAGCAGAAAGCATGGAGGAAGGCTGCTTCCTGGCTTGTTTCCAGGTTCCTCTTCAGCTACCTTTCTTGTGTAGCCCAGGCTCATGTGTGTGAAGGTTGTTCTGCCCTCAGTGGGCTGGGCCCTCTTACATCAACTAGTCATCAAGAAAATGCCCCCTAGATATATCTACAGTCAATCTGATGGAGGCAGTTCTTCAATTCTGAGTCCTAGCCATCATATTTACTTTTCTGGGCTTTGCTTGGTGTCACATCTACTTATATCTTTTGGCTAGAATCCATCACATGGTCTTCTCTGGTAGTGAGGCAGAGTGGCAAATATAGTATTCTGTTCATTTAAAAGAGACTCATGAAATAGGTCTTATCCCATTGTGGGAGGACACAGTGCTTTTCCTTAGTATTCTGCTTTGGTGGAAAATCAATGACTTCATCGCATCACAGAACAAATTGTATTGTACCTTGATTTATGCTTTACCACATAGACAACTGATTTGATCTAATTTTGGCAATATTTTTCTTCCTCCACAGTTGAAAAAAGTTTCTTTTGACTTAGAAATTGGGGTATGTTCTCTGCGTTTGTATCCACATCTTCTCTTAAAATTATTGTCATGTTTAATACATGTAGAATGTATTCTACATGCGTAGAAATGATTTTATTACGGCTGACATTTTGCGCATACAATATGTGGTGAATTGACTAAGAACGGCCCCTCTAGGCTCAGATGTTTGAATGCTTGGTCACCAGGGAGTGGCACTATTTGAAAGGATTAGGAGGTGTGGCCTTGTTGGAGGAAGTGTATTACTGGGGTTTTAAAAGCCCAGGCCAAGTTGAGTCTTGCTCTTCCTGCTGCCTGTGGAACTGGATGTAGAACTCTCTGCTCCTTCTCCAGCACCATGTCTGCCTGCCTGAGTGTCTCTATGCTCCCTTTGATAGTAATGGACCAAACCTCTGAAACAGTAAGCAAGCCCCAATTAAATGCTTTCTTTTATATGGATTGTCTTGGTGGTGGTGTCTCTTCACAGAAGTAAAACAATGGCTAAGACACAATGTGATTTCTTCATATTCAACTCTTAATCTTTCTCTCAGGTAGTGCTAGGTATCTGCTTCTTTTGCTTTCCTTGCTATCCCCCCTGCCTTTCCCAGTAGACCCTTTAGTTCCCATGACCCTTTCTTTTCTTCCCCACCCCCTGGCTTGGTGTCTGAGAGAAGACACGCACTGTTTGTATCTGTGGAACTTCTTTCACTTACAACAATGATCTTCATTAGTCTCCAGCCTTCATCTAATTCCTGTATTTTAGGGAAGGATTGTCAAGGGTAGTTTTTAAGATATAAGTCTAGTTATGACTTAGTCCTGGGATCTCAGGATACTCACTACTGAGAACATGGCTGGATTAGATATCGAGACCATATGCTTTGCAAAATTTTGAACAACGAAATTCTCTCTCTTGTAGTTGTAGGCCAGAAGCCTAAGTTCAAGATGTCAACAGACTTGGGCCCTCTGAGGACAATCTGTCCCAGGCTTCCTTCCGAGCTTCTGGTGTTTTAATAAAAATCTGGCCTTCCTTGGCTCGAAGAAGAGACATTCTGATCTCTGTCTGCCTCATCTACATATGTTCTCTCTGTGTGTCTCTTGGTGTCCAGATTTTTCCTTTTTATAAGGACACCGAGCATATCTGATGAGAGCCCACTCTGATGACTTCATCCTAACTCGATTGCCCCAGACATGATTTCCAAAAAAGGTCCTAGTCTGAGGTCCAAGCAGAACCAGAACTGCGACGCATAGTTTGAGGGAACACGATTTAACCCATCACAAGGGAAACAGTGTTGTTCTGGGCACAGACTTAGATCAGCAGCTTAGGCTGGCATGGTGCCCACATGTGCCCACACCCATTTGCTGCCCAGCAACACGCTGCTCTTACTGTGGATCAGGGGCAAAGCTCTTGAGTGAAATCGGCGCTGTGTAAGGACTAAGTAGGAAAGACAAGCCCTGTTCTTACTCCAAACATTAGGGAACGAGCGACAAGTTTCTTTCCATAGTGAGCTGCAGGAGTGGGTTTGTGGTGTCACAAGTCCCTCACCGTTGTTTGTGGCGCTCTGCTCTTTCCAGTGGCACATGTGTAGTTTTGGAATAGCAAGAGAACACTGGGACAAGAAGCAAGAGCCAGGCCTTTAGATGCCCACTTTCTAATTGGACTTGGGAGAGAGGTAGGCTGGAAGCCTTAAGTTCTAGAATACATTGAATTTCTGAGTGACAGTTGATGGTGTTAAAATAGACAATGTTAATAGAGGAACCTATGACCACAAAGGTCTGTGTGGCTTTCTGGGACTTCAGTGTGGTGCAGGACGTTGAGAGAGCTCAGAAGCCATGGCTTAGGAGCCGATGGTGATGGCTGATCTCCATGCCCATCCAGACATCTATTTTCTGTCATCTGCCATCTAGCTATCTATGTCTTGTATACACACACGGATGCACACAGCTTTTCTTGGGTGTGGGGGAGGGAGACATTTTTAATAGCCAGGTCCTTACTTTTTCTTTTGTTTTATTCCTGGAAAAAGATGAAATCGTCGATTTATTCTGTACCCATTATAAACACTAGAAAGCAGAAGATCAACTGAAAGCTTGGTCACAAATAAATATCCAGTGAGGGAGGAGGGCGAGAGGAAACTGTTATTGATTGGCTTTGTAAAAATCTGCTGCTGAATCGATAGCAATTTCTGGAAATGCCAGACATTAATTTTGTGTGGCTTGAACAGCGGAGATAATAATAAACGTACTTACAAAGTGGGCCTCCTGACACTATTTCCTTGAGCCCCTTAAAATAACGCATGTGCCTGAGGCGTACGAAAGCCCCAGGAGACAGAGTGAATATACTTTGTTGGGAATGCCAGCCGAGCTGACCCCCACTTATGTCCCTTCTTTGCTGGAGGTGGCACTTGGGTAGGCATAGCGTGGAGAAAAGAGGCTCATTTAGGAAGGGAAATAGAATGAGGTGGGTCCTCACAGTCTCAAGGGTAGAAAACTTTTTACCTCTCTCTCATGTTTTCTCATCCCTGCCTCTGCCAGCTTGCCTGTTCCTTCCTCCTGGTTTGTAATGGCAGATGCGCCACTCATCCTGAACTCAGACCTCTCTCTGGAAAGCCAACTGTAACTCCACTATTGCATATGGCTTCCTGCAAAGCCAACTGCAATGGTACTATTGCATATGGCTACCTGCTGAACTGGGAACAGATAGAAGTCACTTTTCCATACTGTGCCTTCACTTGGTTTGTTACGGTCAGCAAGAATTTGCACTACTGATTTGAACAGTGAGAAAGGGCGTTGGTTCTATCAACCAGAGGATTTCTTGTTCTCTTGCTATGTGTTATCATTACATAACACTTATAGTATTCTGAGTTGTCATGGTGTTGAAAGCCAAACCATGTCCTTTCATAGTGCCTGGCTTGGTGAAGCCTGATACTTTCTCTCCAACAGTTAAGAAACCATATTTAATGAGTTAGTCCTGGAAATACAATTCTTTTTGTGTTTGCTTGTTTGTTTGTTTTTTGAGACAGGGTTTCTCTATAGCTTTGAGCCTGTTTTAAAACTAGCTCTTGTAGACCAGGCTGGCCTCGAACTCACAGTGATCCACCTGCCTCTGACTCCTGAGTGCTGGGATTAAAGGTGTGTGCCACTACCACCCAGTTGAAATATAGCTCTTTAAATACTTGAACTTGAGAAGTCAAAGAAACTTCTTGGTTGAACTAATTAATATGTAGAAAAAAATTTTAAGTTAATTATTCAGGTACTTTTCTTTCTGTATACATTGTTCCAGGGCCTATACAGAAAGCCAAAGTGTCACTCCTGGCTTCATGTCTGTCCTAGTTGGCGTTCGTTAACTGTCAACTTGTCACATTCTAGGGTCACTTGAGGAGTCTCAGTTAAGGGATTGCCCAGATGAGATTGGTTCACCCATTTGTCTGTGTGAGATTGTCTTGATTGTTGACCAATGCTGAGGGCCAAGTCTACTGTGGGCTACAGTACCCCCAGGCAGATGGCCCTCAACTGTGTAAGAAAACAATGTGCATAAGCTGGCCTGTGAGGAAGGCAGCACTCTTCCATGGTTTCTGCTTCAAATTCACGCCCTTTGACCTCCCTCAATGATGGATCGTAACCTGTAGGCTGAACCAAATACTTTCCTCCCTAACTTGCCTTCGGTCAACAGCACAGAGGAAACTAGAACACTCCCTGAAGGAACTCACAGCCTGCCCATGGAGATCAATTCATGCTCACAAATTGCCTCTGCAAATATAGAATGTATTCCACATCATAGAAAGGCCACAGATCATTCATCTCATGAAAATTCAAAAGGAAGCTGAAAAGTTAGGCTCCAGTTTCTGAGTGCTTAGATGCAGAGGGAAAAAAATGCAACGTTGAGTTGTCTATCTGCATGGAGTAGCGGAAGGAAGAAGAGGCAACAAGAAATAGAAGCTTTTCCAAGGAATATGAGAGAGGTGGGAGTTCCAGAGTGGAGGATCCCAAGCCGGGGGGGGGGGGAGTGTGGCTTCAGATGGATAGTGAGAGCTTTACACGTCACACGGTAGGTCTCTATGCTGTTTCACAGCCTTCAGACGGGTAGTGAACACTTCACACATCATGCGGTAGGTCTCTACGCTGCTTCAGCAGCTTCAAGATGTCACAAGAATGAAAACGGCATAGTCTGTCAGTATTTCGCAAGTGGCATCACAGTCTGCTGGGATAAGACACTGAGTTCAGCCGTTGCAAAACCATTTCAGATTTCAGCAGGACACAGGCTCCTAGGAAGATGCATAGGCTCTGATCTTTGCATTCCTCCTGCTTGAGGGCAACTAAACACCCCGGAGAATCAACACAAAGCCAGTACGAGGGTATTTTGATAGGTAGAGGAAAGGAGACTATCTAGGGCCCTCAAGACCCAAGGAGGTGAAGAATTGTCAGTTTTCCAATGATATTCTTGCCTTATCCTTCCAAATGAAGGGATTAAAGTTTGGGCTATCACTGCCTGTTTCAGTTTTCTTCCTTCTTTCCTTTTTTCCTTCTTTCTTTCTTTCCTTCTTTCCTTCCTTCCTTCCTTCCTTCCTTCCTTCCTTCCTTCCTTCCTTCCTTCCTTTCTTCCTTCCTCTCTCCTTCCTCCCTTTTTTCCTCCTTTCTCCCTTCCTTCCTCCATCCTTCCGTGCCTTCCTTTATTCTTCCCTACCTCCCTTCTTCCCTTCTTTCCTTCCTTTCTTCCTCCTTTCCCCCCTCGCTCTTCCCCCCTCCCTCCCTCTTTCTTTTTTCCTTTCTCCTATAGTTTTGGAGCCAGCGACACCAGCAGTTGTGAGGACCTATGGACACAGACAAAACAAATATAAACATCTTCTCTCACAAAATTCTAGTTTTCCTGGTCAGAGATGGAAGAAGGGGCAACAAACCAAACTGAAAACTTTTGAGTGAAACAATTCTGTCTCAACCAAACTCCACAAAAGTCATGGACTTTCTTCCACGAGTGCCAACAAAAGCCAAGAAAGAACCCATAGAAAGCACAGATCAGGATGGTGAGCTGACTGACTGGGTGACGGCACTTGCCACCAAGTCTGATGACCTGAGTTCTGTCTCAAAGACCTAGAAGGCTGAAGAAGAGAAAGGTTGTTCCTGCAAGCTGTGCTCTGACCTCCATAGGCACGCCACGTTATATGCATGTGCTCCTCATAAACAAATAAATGGATAGTGTAACTTTAAGATTGAAAATACAGGTTCCTCGGGGAGCCAAGCTGTGCCCCCAAATCTGTCTGTTCATCAGGTTAGTGCCAGAAAAAGCAGCAATGGGGGCTGGTTATTTGTATCTTCACTGAGCTAAGGGTTGATATAACGCCCTTTCTAACTACCATAGTATAAGCTGAAACCAGATGTATGATGGACCCTGGATGGTTGCTCTGAGTCTCTCTATCCTTCCCAGCTGGAGAGTCAGAGCTGCTCTGTGGGATGGGCCACAGTGGTGGTGTCAGTGAGGCCTCCCTTCCCTTGTGAACTGGGAGGTTTCAGTGGCGCTCTTCCTGGGGACAAACTCCGTCCTACCCAGCAGTAATGCAGCGCCTCTCTTCATGTCAGCAGGGTCTAAGCACACAACCTGGATCTCCGCTGAGGGTCTGCAGTGATAAGGCATGCTCCTTTCTCTGACGAGCACCATCAACAAAAATTTATCCCTAAACTTCCACATTTGGCAAAAGACAGGTTCACAGATTGGAGGCAACTTCAGGTAGAACGAACTTGGGCAATTTCATACCAAGGTATACCATACTTCAATTTCTGAGACATCATTTGAAAGCAGCCAGAGAGGAGCTGATCCTTGACTGTAGGAGGAAAGCAGCTGGGTGGCAGATTTCCCATCAGAAACCACAGAAGCCAGGGAGAAGCAGTCCTGCGGTGTCCAAGTTCTAGAGAGAAGCGAGTGAATCCAGGGCCCGGCATCCCGTAGCATCACATCCTTCAAGACTGAAGGAAAAGCAAGATATGCTCAGATGTAGGGAAATCGCCGAGCAAAAGGACAGGAGGATGCCTGCCTGGGCTGCCAGCACTTGGGAGGCAGAGGCAGGAGGAAGACTCAGAAGATATATCTACAGATACTCTTTAAACAGAAGGGAGTAGAAAATGAGAAGGCTTGCAAGACTGAGAATGAAAAATACAGTAATCCAAAGTTCCAGCAAGTGCAAATGACCTTCCTTCAAGTCTTCCAGTTTGTGCTTGAAGATTGGCGCATAGCATACGGCTTCCTAACTCTACCCCCAAACTACAGTGAGAAGAGATCTATGTAATACAGAAGGAGAAAGAGATGATAAGGTAGATAGATTTTCTATACTTTAGGAAACTTTAAATTGTGGCATGTATATGTGATGTAAAGCCTAAGAAATTGATGGTTTAAAATATTTTATTAGGTGATATATTCAAGAACAATATGGATAAAATTAATGGAATTCCCTGAAGTGTTCACATAACATTTTAAAAAGCAGAATAATGAAAACAGAACAAATACAAAAAAAATAAAATGTCAGATAATATCGATTATATTTGCAATTTTGTTGTATGTTAATGATATGACTATGTACATGTATGTCAACTAAAAGATGGAATGGAATATAATATGTGGATCTCTAGGTTGTGTGTAGTGGCACACACCTTTAATCTACACAGTAGGAAGGCAGAGGCAGTTGGATCGCTGTGAGTTCAAGGTCATCCAGACGGTAGATTGAAATGGTGTCTAAAGAAAAATAAAAGGCTGAATGAAATGCGAAAACATGCCTATGTAGAGAGATACAAATCCATGTAAGCTGCCCCCAGGAATTCACCACACATACAAGGCTGGGGAAGGGAAAAGGGCAGAAGACAGAGCATTCACTCAGACATTGCTCAAAGAAAGCACACGTGGCTGGCTAATATCAGAGAAGGTGGACCCTTTATCTTTTAACATATTTCCTATTGATTCTTTGGGAATTTCACATCATACACACGATTCACACTTATTTCCCAGTCCCTCCATATCTGCCCTTCACCCTTGCAGCTCCCCTCCCATCAAAAGAAAATAAAAATAGTAATTAAAAAGAAAGTGCACAAAAAATACTTCTTTCCATCTTTCCTGCTGCTCTACCACCTCTTCTTCTGCCTTAGTGGCACTGGGAGCTGCGGTGTGTCACACAGTATGCCCTTTTGTCCAAATAGCTTTACTTGCAAATGTTCATTGCAAAGAGCTGTTGGTCTGGCTGAAGGCCTCTGGCTGCTGGTACACCATCAATCCTGGACCCTCACTGAAACTCCTCTCTGGTACCTTCTATTGCCTAGAGTCGTGGAGATCTTGCAGCTATGGTTCTGCGGGACCTGTCCCAGCAGCTCATAGATGAGTAAGACTGTTGGTGATTTTTCACCTAGTAGTATATAAAGAACCTTCCAGCACTATGAATGGTAGCTGGAAGGAATGAAGCATCTGGTAGGTACCATCTTGATGTCTCCATAGTCTATGACTCAACTGGGTAGTACCTCCATAAAGTTCTAGAGGGTGGCCAAGACCAATGGAAATAATCTGTAATGTTGGGGGGAATGCCTATCACATCCCACTAACCTACAACCCAAAAAGAGGCAATCTATACTCAACACTGGGCTTTTATTTTGACAGCCTTATAATGTCTGAATGAGGTACTGCCTTCCTATTTCAGGCTGATTCTATTTAAACTTTTTATACATGCTTATGCATATATTTTAGGAAGGGTCTAAAGTAATAGTTTTCTATTTAACATTTTCAAAGGTCTCAGTATTAGATCCTGCTCTATACTTCTATCCTGGCCTTCCAGTCCCCACACCACTCAGCCCCTCCTGCTCCATTATCACCCACTTTCCTCTCCAGACCATCTGCTTTCTCTCCCCCTTCTGCTGAAATCTCTACCCTTACGAGATTTCTCTCTTCTATGGGTTCTCCAGTTTAAACATAACCTAAAATTTAAACACATCTAAAGATTCAAAGAGAGCACCTATATGTGAGAAAGAACGCGTGTTTGCCATTCTCACTCGGAGTAACATCACTCAGAACAATTATTTACAGCTCCATTCATTCCCCTTTAAACTATCATAATGACCAGCCTGGCAAGAAACATCTAAGGAGCAATAGTGGCATGAATGTTATAGGGGTAACTAACTACTTTCTAATTAGTTAAAGCCCACACCCAAGACAGAACTCATGCCTACTAGCCGATTCATGGGTCTGAGTACCTACCTGTTGCTAGGTATAGGCCATAGTCCCTAGGGAAGAACCTACTATTATGTAGTGCAAATTCCAATTGGCCTTAATAATAAGAACCTGGAGTCAGATATTGGGATTAATGCTGAAAGATCAGAGAAGCAGTGTGGCCTGCCACTGTTCTTATCTCTACTGAATTCTCACACCAAAGGGGTGATCTTGTCTCTACAAACCCTCAGACTGAATACCTTGCATTCCTGTCTCCTCGCCCTCCCACAATTCCCCTATTTTCCTCTCTCTGCCCAGCCATAGTCCTTCCTGTCTCTGCCTCCCCAGTGCTAGGATTAAAGGCCTGTGACTCCCAAGTACTGGGATAAAAGGTATGAGCTGCCACTGCCTGGCTCTGATTCTCTTTTAGACTAGATCAAGCACGTGTAGTCCAGGGTGGCCTTGAACTCACAGAGATCCATCTGCCTCTGCCTCTGCCTTTACCTCCAGAGTGCTGCGGTTAAAGTGTGTGCCACACTACCTGGCCTCTATGGCTTACTAGTGGCTAGCTACACACTCTGATCTTCAAGCAAGCTTTATTTGTTAAAGCACGAACAAAATATCACCACACTGCTCTTACTCTATTAAATGGACATAAGGTTATACCAAGCTCTAACGACTTTAATATCTATACTTACATCTATTTCTCCTTAAACTGTCATCGGAGAAGCTTCTTGCAAAAAGTGCTGATTAACACAGAGACCCACAATTGGCCAAGGTGCAGAGAATAAGAGACAGCAGAGTGCTCGCCTTTGACCTCTCTATTACTTGCCCTCCCCTCATGCCTCATGGATGATTGTGGGAGAGAGGGTGGAGATGCTGCAAAAGGCCAAGGAGGTGGATGACTACAAGGAGACCGTGTTTACTGGACACATCAGGGCACTTGTGCATTTGCATTCACAGCAATTGCTACAGCATGCATAAGACCTTGCAAGAATAAGCCAGAGAAACACTGCCTTATGGGGAGTGGAGGTGAGCATGAAATCTCACCCATAGCTAAGTAGCTACTGACAATTGGTAGCTGCGAGCAGAGAGAGAGAGAGAGAGAGAGAGTGTTTTCCTTAAAAGTGTGTCCCCTGGTGGGTTAACCATGCCCTAGTGGAAGGCTGTATGTTTAAGATTAAACATGCAACACAGATCGGTCTTATTAGGTTTATTTTACAAAATGATACAAAATTGGGGGGAGGCAGTGTAGGGGGAGGGGATCTGGGAAGAGAGGGGCTGGGGAAGGAGCTGAATATAAATACATTAAATATAAATAAATTAAAATACATTGTACAAAATTCTCAAAAAAAAAAAAAAACAATAAAAGCACACTCCTTTAATCACTGCATTTGAGAGGCAGAGACAGGCGGACCTCTGTGAGTTCAAGGCCATCCTGGTCTACAAAGAGAGTTCCGGGACAGTCAGAGTTGTTACACAGAGAAACCTTGTCTCAAAAAACCAAAATAAATAAATAAACAGATAAATAAATAAATAAATAAAAATAAGAAAAAAACCTCTCCAAATCATACAGTATGAAATCAATGACATCGATAAAGACATCCCACCAAAGATTACACACGGCTGGCAAATAAGTGTGAGAAGAGATTTCAGTGTATCCATGAGTGGGAACCCAAGGTAAAAATGGGAAGTATCGTATCTCTACATTCTCCATCAGAGTACCAAAACAACAGCAACAACAACAGCGGTGACAACACCAAGTGCTAGCAAAGTCTGCAGAGAAACTGGCTCCCCCGACCGACACCTTCCATGGTTGGTGAGAAAACAAAACAGCGCCATTTCTTTGGAAAGTAGTTTGGCGGTGTCTTTAAAAAAAAAAAAAAAAAAA